>NC_083645.1:25809235-25994235 GCF_963576545.1 Limanda limanda | reverse complement strand
TTTAACACAAAAAACACTGAACCAGGAAAGAGCTGGAACATCACTAAATAACCCGATATATTCTGTTGCGGATCTGGATCAGCGGGTTGTTGCAGGAATATTTTATGTGTTACTTGGTGCAGATCGAAATAAAAATCTGGATCTATGTGAGTTTGTATCTCGTGCATAGATTGTAAATAAAGATGGAACAAAACAAAACCAATGGAAATGACACTGAGGATCATTTCTGTGCTGTTTTTAAGAACCTTTGCCTCACGTTTGTTTTTCGGTATTCCAACATCACTGTATGTGATATAACACACACACACACACACACACACACACACACACACACACACACACACACACACGCACACGCACACGCACACACACACACACACACACACACACACACACATACACACTCACACACAAACTCATAAAGCACTCTGTTATAAAATGGGGGTTGAAGTATTTTCTGCCACTACTGCCCTCCCCTTAATGAGTGTTGTGTGACTGGAGGCCCCTCCCACTGAATCCAGGTCCCCAGAGGGAACCACAACAAACCTAAACATGGCCGCACATTAATCATCGGCTCCCGCTCTGATGTAAACTAATGGCGTCGGCTTTTTAATCATAATTGAATTGGCTCGATTTCGCCAAAAATATAGACCCTGACGTGGCCATGTATCATGTTTGTTCTCTCGTCTCCTCCCCAGTCGGCTCTCGAGAGTCTTTCATGTCCGTCCGGTCCTCGCTGAGATCACATGGGTGAAGAACCACAGTGTGATGTGCTTCTCTCCAAGTCTTCATGTGTTGCAACACACGAAGAAGACGGTGTAATTACAGCCGATACGAACCCAGAACGCCATTATTCCAGCATTCAATCTTCAGCAATTTGAAGATAGCATCGTAACGAAAATGACAGATTATCTTCTGTTTGATAAGGAATGCGTTTCCAGAGAGTTCAGCTGATAAGGTTTTATTCAGAGGTGACGTTTCACACTCACAGTTCTCTCTCCCTGTGGCTGGAAACCATCTCAGAAACCCGACCTCTCTGTTGTGGTGCAACACGCTTTCATCTGCATCGTGACGGCTCCACACACAGAGAGAGAGAGAGACCGGGAGTTTCCAGATTTGTTTCCTTCACGTCGAATCTCCGTCTGTCAACAGCGTCACGCTCCTCTCAGACGATATTCCTTATCGTCGGATGCATCCTCCACTTAGAGCCGAGCAGTGAGAAGTAATCACAGCTCCGACCCGAGCGATCTGATGTGTGGTGGAGCTCAGAGTGATTGGTTTCCTCTTCATGTGGACAGGCCTGCAGCTCTCTCTCTCCCTGCTGCACACGCCGGGAGATTCCCATTAGGGTTTCATTCTTATATTTGTGTTGTTGTGTTGTGCCTCTGCATGTACAGTGTGTGCACGTGCAGTGAATGTCTCATGTGTACGTGCATGTGATCGTTCAGCTGCTGGGTTATCAGCAGCTGAACATATTCAGTTCAGAAACATTTGAAAATAATAGAGTTAGATTGAAACACATCTTGCACGAGGACCTACTGAAAGATGAGGGTTTGCAATTTGATACAAGAAGAAATTACTTTTGACCTTTTATTTAAATACCTTTCACATTCACATATCCACAGCTCTGATTCACGATCCTGACACTTATCACAGTGAGCTCCGTGCTGAAGGTTTTAATACAAACAGTGAAGTGGAACCACCGGCTGACAGGAAAATAACCGTTTTAATGTCAAAGACGAACGGAGGCGGGTTTCATCTCAAGCAGCAGTTCACTGTTCACCTGGAATTCATGCAAGATAAACATAAGATTTATGAAGTATGAAGATGACTCGCAGTGCTACTGACTGCAAATACTCAGTGGCTGCAAGCTTCTGTCAGTAGCTGATAGAAACACACTGAACAGAAGGCTCGGTGTTAAAAACACACAATGTACGACAATGTGGGACAACAAGGAAACACCACAACACATATTTCAGGGTCCGACTGATTAATCCATTGTCCGATCCTCTGAAACATTTGGTGATACGAAAACTTTATATAACTTTCCAAAAACCTTTTTAGTAAATCAGCTGATATATTGGTTTTAGGAAATTGTGGCTTCTGCATCAGGTTCTAGTACATTTATGCTGAAGTCAATTTTATTCCTGTGCAGCTGTTGAAACCCAGTAGACGTAGACACATGGTTTATTCCATAAATCTAAATCTGATTATTTGTAAGCCAACATATTCAGTTCAGAAACATTTGAAAATAATAGAGTTAGATTGAAACACATCTTGCACGAGGACCTACTGAAAGATGAGGTTTCCAAGGTTGGGTTCAGTTTTTAGAAAACAACAGAAAGAACTATAATAAAAAACAGTCCAGACTGTTTAATGTAAAACCACATTAAAATTCACTAGATGTTGGTTTGCACACACTCATAAATATCGGGTCTGATTTATTTTGTCACAAACCATGAATTATTCCCAGAGAAGTTGAAAATTCTCATTTCGCACAATGTTGAAAAAACTTTCTGTATCCTCATCTTTCTAAGTTTGTGTGTAAATCTGCAAATTAATAAAACAAACACAGATGAAACCCTCAGCTCCCAGCTGGAGGTCCAACACTGACACTAACTGACTCCATGTTAATGAGCGGAGGTGAATCCTGCAGGTTCGGTCTCTGCTGTTCTGTTGTGACATCGTTTCACACCGACCACAAACCCACAGGGAGACGCCGCCAATCTGACCTTTCACATTGTTTTATATCGGGATGAAGGCGACAACAACAACAACAAACACACAAACACACAAACACACACACTGAGGTCTTCAGAGCCGAGAGGTAAACATGTCATAACTGGGTGGTGGTCCCAGTGGGACTCCTCCTGATTGCTTTCATTATTCCCCCTCAAATCAAAATGTCAACCAGCGTGAAGAAAGCCGTCCCACCGCGTTGGCTGATAATTAGAGGATCCGTTTTCCCCCCCGTCGCACACAAAGCCAGTTCTGTGGGAATCAAACGGCCGAGACAGAAAACTCCTGCTTGTTTTTCACTTTGAGCCTCGTCTCCTTCGCTGGACAAACATCTGATCTTCTGCTACATCGGCCAAAGTTTCTGTTCCGGTGCTTTGATGCTTTTAACTCGTTTGTGTTCTCGTGTTGTGTGTCTGTGCTTCTCTTAGATCACTTGTCACTCTGTGTGTGTGTGGGGGGGCATTGTCTGTTTCAAAGCTGCAGATCTCAATTAAAACCTTGAACAGGAGCTGGAGGTGAGTCATCAGACTTCAGAGAGGAAAGCAAGTAGAAACCTTCACGAAGACAAAGCAGCCTCCTCATCAAACTACATTAAAACTCACTGGATCCGGACTTTATTAGGATCTGAACCAACTTCCTTGATCCATTAATTCTCCAAGAAATTGAACAACGTCCTTTCTCAGGTTAAATTCAACCGCTGCGGGTAACTTGAGATTCCATTGAATAGTTTTAGCTCCAATCTCACCAGAGTCCCACCAGTTCCCTTAAATACAATCAGTCCTCGAAACGGGCCTGATATTTATTTTCCATTATGATCTGGGAATTATTCTTTGTCCTAATCAACGTCCAAATTTATGGAGTTTTTCTATTTTTACTCATGTCCCATTCTTCATCATGAAACTACATTTAACTCACTGGATCCGGACTTTATTAGGATCCGCACCAAATTCCTTGATCCATTAATTCACCAAGAATTCAAAAACGTCCTTTTTGGGTTAAATTCGACTCGTGCGTGTTTTAGCTCCAATCTTCACCCAGTCCCACCAGTTCCCTTAAATCCAATCAGTCCTCGAAATGGGCCTGATATTTACTTTCCATTGCAATACGTGAATTATTCTTTGTCCCGATCCTCGTTTTTCTATTTTGACTCACGTCCTGTTCTTCCACCGTCTGCTTGGTCAAAATATAAAGTTTACTTGTGTTTTCTCACGTGAAAATCTAAACCCGGCTTCATGAGTTTGATCCATAGTTTCATTGATCTGGTCAGTTTTGGGTTTCATGTTGTAATTTAGGCAGTGAAGACCTTTGTCTGACATTCGCACGTCGGACTAATATGTTGATTCAATATAAACAGAGAAGGATGTAAAAGCAAAAACACATTAAATGCAAATTCAAAACATTTTTTCTCCAGAGGAGGAATCGGATTATATGATATGTGAGGATAAAAAACACATCACATCTTAATTCATGGCCTGAGGCTGAATGATATATCGTCCTTCCTGTATCTGACGGGAACCAATAGAGGAACTGGTGTTGAACTGGTGTTGAACTGGACGTCTCCCAGTGGCTGAATTTAATTTATGTGCATGAGGCAGAGCCGTGTGCCTCCTCAGCAAATCTCCTGGTGGAGCAACGGCTGGAAAAAACAATCATCTCTCTCATCGTGTTTAATGTACAGCAACCGGCACGAGAGAGAAAAACCCTAATGTGTTTAACGTGCTCTGCATTGAGTGATTCCCTGTGGGTTCACAGGCGCTGCTCGGGGTGTGAAGCTGCAGAACGTGAGCGTGTGTTCTCGTGGTTCTCCCTCAGGCGGCTGCTGTAAATACAGAACAGCTCCCATCTTTAAGAGGCTCTCACTGATCTGTGACCTGCAGACGACCAGCAGGAATCAGCACAGAGTCCTCACAGCCACGGAGCAGCAGGACGACGGCTAAACGGAGCAGAGACAGAAACATTCAGTGCAGAGGAAACGTTTCTGTGTGGTGACGACAGGTGTAACAGGCCAAATTAACCCCCGCCCAAATTAAATCCGGGTATACTTTGGCCCGGGCCAGAGTATACCCCGGGGGATAAACTGGCCTAGGCCAAACTGTACATGGTGGATATGTGGTTGATTTAGCTCTAAGGTAAGGTAGGCACAGTAGTTGTATTGTGCTATCAAAGAATTTGAATCTTCAAAATCTAGGCTTGATATTCTCTTATATTTTAATGATAATTTACACTGCATTAATTGGAATTCAGCTGTAGGCATATACTAGGAGATCTGTATATATCTCAGAGACTAATTGTATCCACAATTTAAGTACTGCAAGCTAGACTATTATGCAGTTGTAGACACAACACAGGGGGTCCCTGGGCCTGAGAAGGGAAGGAAAGGATTTAAATGTGGCTATAAGAGGTACTATTAAATGTGACTTAAACTAGACAAAAATGAATGAGTTTTTGTCGACTAAAGCTAGACTTAAATGTTCCGAGTTTCCATCAACGAAAACTAGACTAAAACTAGGAAGGATAAAAATAGATGATGCCAATCCTGATGTGCTGGATTCACTGATAACCATTCATAAAAAGCTCACAAAACGGGGCCTGAAACGTGCGTACGCCACTTCTCACGCCAACGTTGAGATTTATAAAAACAAACTTGACGGGAGAATTGGCGTATTTGCACGCAAACTCTGACCAATGTGTACAAACGTTTTGGAGACGGGAAAGTGGCGCTGCAGACGTGAGGTGGTGAACTGAAGCCTGACAGAGCTGAACCCCCAATAAAATGTTGAAAAATTAAGTAATTCTTGTGTCTATCATTCAACACTACTGATATCATGGGGGTATAATCTGGCCTGAGGGGTATGAATTGGCCTAGGCCATAATATACCCGGGGTATAATCTAGCCTAGGCCCCTTTAACCCCGGGTATAGTCCGGCCGGGGGGTATACTATGGCCTGTTACACCGGGTCTTGTTATTGTTTTTATGCTTTGTGACGGAGGCTGTTCAGTGTGAATTGTTTTGTTTTCACTGTTTGTTGTTCATGAAGCTCTTCACGGCCGAGACGCTTTTCCACCAGCTTCTGCTGCTGAGAGAGAGAAACAGGCTTTAAAAACTAAAAATCGTTTTTTAATAAAGTCGTGTTTGGTCTCATGTGTTGATGTTTGATAGTTTCTTGGGAAACAGAGAATCGATTAAAAAGGAACTGGTTGTGATTCTAGTGTTTTATTTGGTGTTTTCGTCCATCTAATAGCTTTTTAAGTGTTTGTATATTTAGTCTATAAAACAGTTATTGTGCTTCACTGAAGCAAAAACTTGTAATTGCTTCTTTTCCGCTGAAAGAGCCAAAGTAGAAATGTGTTTAATTTCTATCGCGTGTATCAGACGTGTGTGTGACGTTATGAAAGAAATCTCAAAACGGGTGAATTTTTGCCAGTTTAAATTCTGTTCTCCTCAGTAAAACAGATAAATGTTCTATATTTAGCAGCTTTAAGATATTTAATAAACAGTAAATTAGATCAAATAGTACATTTATACTGTGGAAAACCATAAATTAGTTAAGGATAAATATTTAGTGAAGTCTTCATAGGAGAAGTTTTAATCGTAGTCAAACACTGACAATTAATAGAAACATATACATATTCCCTGTATTCTATAACCATCTCTCTACATTAGTGTTTTATAAACCCTTTAGTTCAGCTTATAACATTATTTTAATACTGGCTTCTCTAAATATGGAACAAATATATATTATTAGGCAGAAAGTGGGGGAAATGTGCTGTAAAGTGACTTGAATGGCTGCAGTTGGTCCTCGAGTGCAGATTCATATTAATAATTTGTTTTATTTTACAAAACTTTTATGTATTTGTTTCAGAGACAAAAACACAATCTGGTCCCTGAATCATAAACTGGGGACGAGTGGTGGGAACTTGATTTTTGACCAAAGCTGTAAAAGTGAACGATCAGTTAGTTTCAGTTTGTTCACTTTGACCTGATGAACAAAGTCTGTCGTCATCTCTGTCGAATCCAAACTGAGGCTGAGAGGCAATTTTTTTCCCCAAGCTTTAATATCTTTGAGATGAGATGAGATCGGCGGGGAATCTTTGACCACAGAGGGAACATTACTCTTTCTACAGACCCATCGGAGAGAGATATGACTGGTTTTATTGCTGCTCCTCATACTGGGAGGCCCACTGGTTCAGACACTTCATTTTCCAGCTCAGCGTGAATGGAGATGAGGACTCGCTGCTCGGTGAATCTGAAACTCAGCCGCCCTCTCGAGCAGCTCCTCTTCCAGCTCCGCCTCCCTCTGAGCTTTCTGCTGACATCAGAGGTTTCTCCTCCTCAGACGTGTTGTCAAAGACGAGCTGGTGGAAATATGTTTTTTTATCTTTGAATATATTACACGTGTTGTTTTGCCGCCTCAGCTCCTCTTGCTCCCGGGTGAAGGCTCGCCTGCCCTTTGGAATAACCTGCCCTCCCTCTCTCTCTCTCTCTCTCTCTCTCTCTCTCTCTCTCTCTCTCTCTCTCTCTCTCTCTCTCTCTCTCTCTCTCTCTCTCTCTCTCTCTCTCCTCTCTCTCTCCATCGCTTCTCGACTTAATTTCTGTTTACTGTTGACTCTCTGAATTCCTCTGGACTTTATCCTATAAAAGCTTCATTCATCTACGCTGCTTCTTTCTCAGAGACACAGAAGAAGCAGCGATTCATCAAATGCATTTTTCCCTGAGAAGCAGGTTCACTGACAGAAGTCGGGTTTGTACGTTTGTGGTCAGCAACACGACGACTTGTTGTTTTCCAGTAGCATCCAGTCCTATTCCTGCCCCCCCCCCCCTGGCCCGGCTGTACACTGCACATCCAAATTTGTCTAAATGAAACGCTATTAACATGTGTCACACCCGATTATGTTCAGCACCTTCTCTCTAATTGCATTCTGCCCGGCAACGCAACGCCGGGAGATGTTTCCCTTCATTTGTTCCCCCCCCCACCGACCACCCAGCCTGTGATTCACGCACACACACACACACACACACTGAGGATCTGGCTCCTCACAAAAGGAACAACAACAACAACAAAGGTTGTCTCTGTGCACACGGGAGGAAACACAAGAAGAAAGGAGTTGGTTAGATACACGAGCGGCTCCCCGACAAAAGGAATCTGTGAAGTGACGTGAAGTTGATCTGAGGCTCCGACCGCACGGAGACACGACTTCAGGTTCTCAGATGAGCTGCAGAGATCTGGACCGTGTGGAGCCGTGGTGACGATGGATCCGTCTTTGTGTAACTGGGACGTCAACACAACGACTTTCCTGTTTTAACACGCTGACACAGATTCTCCATACGAATCTAAAAGACAACCACACTCAGTTTCAAGATGATTTTCTGCAGAAATCTTTGTCTTTGAGCGTCTGAGAATGTTGCCTCCAGGTGATCCATGTTTGTGTTTGGTTGCAATTTATAATATTTGGGACGAACGTGAGCATCTGAACCGACGTCTTTCTAATAGTTTTTTAAGTGTTTGTATATTTAGTCTATAAAACAGTTATTGTGCTTCACTAAAGCAAAAATGTTTATTTGCTTATTTTCCGCTGAAAGACCCGAAGTAGAAATATGTTTAATTTCTATCGTGTGTAAATTGCAACCAAATGTTTGTGTTTGGTTGCAATTTATAATATTTGGGACGAACGTGACCATCGGAACCGAGGTTGTTCGGAGCGATGTAGATTCTGGTGCGTTCCCCCATCTGAGACTAAAACTGAGAAGTTTGGACATGTTGTTATCCTCAGTTTAGCTGGAAATCTCATCGCCTGCTGCATTGTTGTGTGGACGTTTAAAAGATAATGCTGCCAACTGCTTCCTGATTGGTTCTCATCAGCCATGACTCGAGCAGTGAAGGTCAAACGTCACCATCACCATCAGTAGCAGCTCCGTCCTCTTAGAATCCCAGATTCTACTGTTCATAAATTGTTGTTTTCTATTCTTAGCTTTTCTCGTGTTGACGGAGATCATTTTCATTTTGAGTTGCAGCAAAGTGTGGAAAAGAAACTGTGTGATGGACGATTAATTTATCCAAACACAGCTGGAGAAGTAAATACATCTGTGTGTTATCACTTCCAAACTATGCATCATCTCCTCAGTCTCCTTTCAGAGCGTCTTGAACATTCACTCGTCCCACACCGGCTCCAGAACCGGCCCTCGAACGTTACATCAGTGTTTCTGCTCCACACACTGCCCCCCCGCAGAGCCGCGGGTTCCACAGCCATCTGGAGCGTTTCAGCCTCATTAGAAACAGAATCCTGTGCAAAACAAAATCACCCGTCTCAAGTTCGAGCCTCACTGTTCATTTATCACCTGTTTATCCGTTTCCTGTGAAAAGTAACAGCTCGTACAAGGACCCGTGATATCTGGCATCAGGATCCTGGAGGCTCCACCGCCCTCCACCGCCCCCCCCCCCCACCAGCAGCAGCCAACGCACTCGGTAACCAGGGTGGCGGCTAATTAATGGAGCCTTCTCTCGGAAGCAGCCACCAGACGCATTAATCATCTCATCTATATTTAATCCTCCAAATGCTTCATTAATTCCTGATGCGGCTCAACAACACAGGGTTTCTCCACTAGTTTGGGACCGGAGCTGTAATTTGTGAGTTCTGTCGCTCGCCCTCCTCTGGCTGCGTCGGTTAAAGGAGAGAAAGTGACCACATGGACGCACAGATGTGTTTCACCGCAGTGACGCTGCCGGGCGCCAAGTTGGCAGCGGGCGGCGGCCTCGGCGCCTCCTCTCCTGTCGACTCGTCCTCCATCTTTCTCTCAGATTTCTGCTGACGACCCGATCCGGAGCCAGATGGATCGGACCAGGTGTTGCTCCGCCTCCTCCTCCTGCAGAGTCACAACCTGCCAGATCCACCGCAAAGTTCCTCTGGACCTGATCAGGCCCTCGACTGCCGAGCCACTCGCTCATCAAACCATATTGTCTGGAACAGAGAGAGTTCTCTGAACACGCAGCTGCTGGAGGAGGTAAATAACAGGCGCTGGTGATGAAGAAGGATTCTGTGAATCAACATTTGTTCCATTGTTGCTTCGACGTTCATAAACCATCAGCAGCTGCTCAGTCAAAACTTTAGTTCCTTGAATACAGAACAGAACTGATTAAACTGGGCCTGTGACCAGAGTGTAAATTATTTTGATTTGTTTTTGCAATATTCTTCTGACAGAAAGAAGTTACAACATTCACATTCAAACTGTTAAAGAAAATCAGGGTTTTGAGAGAAATTCATCTTTCATCAGAACATTTCATCCTTTTCAGTAACTTTTAGTTTATTCTCTTTCTTGTTTAAGGATTTATTTGGGTCTAGTATTTACTCTGGATCACATCTCAACTTTGTAACGCACAATATTTTGTGTAGATAAAGTGGTCAGTATTTATATAACACACATTCATAAACTGGCAGCTCAGCAGCAATTTGATCGAGGACACAGGGATCGAACCAACGACCTTTTGAGTGGATAACCCTCTCTATCCCCGGACACACAGGCACCCTTTGGCAAGAATATTGAAATTCAATCATTTTTTCACCTCAATAAAGTTGAAAAACTGAGTTGTTTTACGTAACATTTTCTCCCTGATTAAAATAATGTGGAAAAGGAATCTGCTGTTGTAATAAATGATTTTGCTCAACCACCAGCTCTTGGTTAATTCAATTTGAATAACACATCTTCAATAATTGAAGTGTAGAATCCATATAATTGAGAAAATATATCAAGGAAACATTTATAAAACATAATCTTTTTATTCCATATATTCCATAAGTATCGGGTCCAGTGCCGGTGGAAAATTAAAAAGCCTTTGTGTTACTTTTGATTTATTCTCCTCAGACTCGTGTTCTTTGGTGAAATATTCATAAGTCGTCGTGCTTGAGCTGGAATCAGAGTTCAGGTCGGTTCACGTTTCCTCGGTCTCCTCTCAGCGAGTCGACGTTTCTCCTGATGAAGAATCTCGTCTTTCTAACGACGACCTGATGAGTCTGTGACGGAAACGTTCTTCAGTCAATTAGCTCCAGCAGCGATCAGCTGATTTGACTCAAACAGATTAACACGAGAACCAATCAACACACAGAACTGTCACCTTTTTAAGTGGCACACAAACACACACACACAGACACACACACAAACACTCAGCTTCTTGTTCAGTGTTGTAATTTGAAAACCGCAGCGCGATCACAGGAAACGTGTCTGAGGCGCCGACCTCGTCTTTAATGAAATGCACAACAGCTCATCATACTTTGTGATATTAACGACGGCATAGTTTGAAATAAATTAACTTTTGTTTCAACAGCAGTGTCCTCATGACAAACTCCTCATGTGGTTATATCAAAGTTAGACAAACTGACTTTAAAAATGGACGAGCATCTTCTTATAAATTGCTCGATACTTCCTACGTTGGTGCCTTATGTAAATCATACACTGAAAATGTCCTGTAAGTCAGATATAACCAAAAGGACTAAAGGATTCATCATATCAACATTCCTGTTGTGGAAATTGAAATGTTCCACTCAATACTTCCAATGGTTTTTAACTGCAAGTGGTTGATTTGAACCAAAATAACCAGAGTTCATCCTCGGAGCACAAGAAATAGCTAGAAAATAACTACTAGCTGCAAAATTCATAGCAATCACGAATGTCTGAAGGATTTACTCTGCTTCGAAATGTTTTTTATTGATGTTTAACTCATGTCACACAGTTTATTTTTGTATTCGGTGAAAATCTATTCTCTGTAAATACTATAAATTATTAAAAACTGCTCTTCAGAGTAATGGACATAAAATCCAGGCAGAAAAACAAATGAGATCCTGGTGATTTATAACGATCCTGCACGTCCCGGGTAAACGGATATGAACCCCCCCCCTACACACACACACACACATGTCTTGCTGCACCTAATGGTTCTATAAGAAGAGAGCAGAGCTGCTTGTTACGTTTCCTGTCAGAGAGAAAACATTAAGAGGATTCAGGGATTATTCTCCGTACATGCGGTGTCACCAGTCCTTTACATATTTTAAAGCTGGGGAGAAATAAATCACGTTTATCATAATTGCCTGGAAAGTCGATGCAGAGCGTGCGGGTTCCTATCGGAGGAAAACAGCATTAATCTGCTGCTCCCGCTCCCGGAGGATTTCCTGGCGGGACGCAGACATTAGACAAATGAGACACGCCGAGCTGATCACTGTTTGCTGAAGCTCCAGAGTAACATGTGCTTTGTCTCATATGTGATATGGAACCTGTATGACACGTGTATAACTCTCTGTGGCAGGTATTTAAACTACTCTGCATTTTTATTATGTTATATATTTCCCCTCATCGTCACACGTCTACCTCAGTGCAGTTCCGTTCATTATTACATCTCTGTGCTCATCAGTTATTTTGTTCACTGTGAGATTGTGATTATTTTGTGACCTGCAGGCATCTTCCTCATTTACTGGTTTAAAACAGAGGAAAACAAAATTTGTTTTTCTTTCCTTGCTTTTTTTAATTATTCATGTATTTATTCATTTTTCTGAATTATTCATCAGAGTTTCTTCTTTTTTTCTCCTTAAGTTTTAAAACCAGTTAGATTATTCTGAACGCGTCTCTTTCTTATAAAAGCAGTGTGATTAGTTCCTGACCTTTCACCTCTAGATCGCACGTACTCTGCCGTTTCCCATCATGCCGAGCGGCAGCTCGTGCACCAAACCACTCAGTGTGCATTAGCCTGTGCTTATTATATAATAAATGATTTTTCACTCTAATTTAATCAATATTTCTTCCGTAATTCTCTTCTGATTGAAATGAAAAACGTTTATTGATTTCATTCTCTACCTAAGTCATGAAACCTTCAACCATCGAGGACATTACATTTGGAAGATGCATATTGTTTCAGTTCGACTCAACAGATAAACAAGAGACAGCAGCACAGACACAACCACAGACACACAACCACAGACACAACCACAGACACAGACACACAACCACAGACACACAAGCACAGACATAATGATGAGGTGAGAAGAGGAGAACCAGGGTTTATATACAGCTGCAAAATGAATATTCAGTGAATTTGCAGCTTACCTCATCAAAACAACCTTAAACTATTATTACATCTCTTTAAAAATGCATTTCCTTAGAAGCACAATTTTCAGGGTTGAAGACAGAATAAATATTTCATGATGCTTTTCTGTTTATCTGCACGTGATGTGTTTGCATTTGCATGTAAGTCAAGACCAATGAATCTTGTATGTTTGGATTATTTCCTCATTCACTCCTTCAAAACCAACATTAATCTTAAATATGAGTTCTCACGTCTCCATCTGGTAATGTGCTCACAGACCAATGAGGCGGTGACTCCGACGTATAGAACCAATCATCCTCCTGCTCTCTGGAGGGAAATAAACCACGTGTGAGGAGAATTAACACTTTACTTCATATCTCACCTCAGCTCACTGCTCATCGGTGTGGAGAGACTAAAAGAGAAAAGCTTTTAACAGGGAGTGTTGTTCTGCTGCCATAAAACCTGCTGTCCCACATGAGCAGGAGCCGTGAGTCTGTCTCACATGAGGAACCAGACTCCAAACCTCTATTTCATTATGCCACATATTCAAATTTTCCCCGAGAAGTCTCCGGGCGTTCTTACAATCGTGGCATAACTTCATTAAAAGCCCATTAGGATGCAGCAGCGGTGGTGTAACCAAAGTGTTCCCGGTGTTTCTGTCCAAAGTGTCTCCTCGCGATGCAGAAGTCCTCGTGCAATTAAGAGGTTCTCAGGGAAAGTAAAGCAGGTCCTGAGGGACGGGGGGGTGGGGGAGTGGGTCTGATCCACTCTGGTTAAGCGTCCGTGCTTTTGACAGGAATTCACCTGTGGGACAGAAACAGAAACAGCAGCAAGGATGTTGCATTAATGAATTTCTCAGACGGCTGATTTGTCAAAGTTTTAATTCTGTCTGCTGAACAATTAGTTAAGAGGTCGATCAGAGACAGATTCATTCAGTATTAAAACAGTTACACTGTTCAAGGAGCAAAGGGATGAACCCGGATTTTAGGTTTAAATTAAACATAAGAATGTTGTTTATACTGATATTTTGACGTCTGTTGGTTTTTTTGTTTGTTTGCAAGCAAGATTACAAAAAAAAGAACTTGACAGATTACCACAAACCTTGCTGGAGGGATGAGTCAGAGAAGAACACATTTCATTTTGGTGCAGATACCAAAATATTGGTTCTCTTTAACGGTGTTTTCCAACATTTTCATTGTTTATAATGAGGAATAAGTCATAAATCACCTCTACTGAGAATTCTAGTTTTGCAAGTTCTAAAATAAATTGTGTCTGATTTAAAGTTTGTGTCAAGAAACTGTACGAAGCTTCATTGTAAAGACGATATTTCACAAATCCACTTCGGCTGTTCGACAAAATATTGTGCACAATGTCCATAAACTAGCTTTCAAGAATATCAGGTAGTTTTTATCTTATTACTTTTAACCTTTTTGCACGAAATAGAACAGGACAAACTGTTGAAGATTAAAATGATCATTAAATATAATTTATGTTTCAGATACTTGTATCATCGAGGAGCGGGACTGTTTATTTTGTATTGTCTTGCAGCCCCTCAGTGTGTGTGTCTGTGTGTGTGTGTGTGTGTGTGTGTGTGTGTGTGTGTGTGTGTGTGTGTGTGTGTGTGTGTGTGTGTGTGTGTGTGTGTGTGTGTGTGTGTGTGTGTGTGTGTATAGTGTGTACACGCATTAGAAACAGTGTATGTGAGCTTGTGTAAAAGTGTGCGTGGGCGTGAGAAAGCAGAACCAGTGAAGTGTGTCCCAGCATTGTTTCACACCACAGAGGTGAGCTGACCTTCTGCAAGCTCATTAGAGTTTGCGAGAGCCGAGCTAATGAGAGGGGGGGGAGGGGGGAGCATCCGCATGTGAAAAAAACACACAACTTTCTCATTCACGGACAAATCAGCTTCGTGGTTGTGAGTCCAAACAACTGGCGCCGGTCAGAAAGGAGCCAGGGTGAGATTGATATCCTGGTGTTTTCCAGCAGTCGCTGCCTCCTCCTGAGTTAACGGCTAATTCCTTCACCTGAGAGGCCTCATTAGTCATCAGTGAGGATGAAAGAGGGCAGAGGGGGGGTTGGGGTGAGGTGGGGGGGGCACACAGACCTAGATTACCCTGCCACCGCTCCTGGATCTGGATGATAACACCGTCACCGAGGCCAGGCGCTCGTTACAGCTCCAGGACACGAGCTGTGACAGGAACTCTCTTCCTCCTTCAGGTGACGTCGTTTCTCTCATTTCACCAAAGTCGTGATCGGGTCCGGGCTCAGTGGACGATCTCAGGCTGAAGGACGAGGAACCGGTGGGGGGGTGGGGGGGACGGGGACGTGTTCCTGACTGAAACTGAAGAAATTTAAATAAAAGATTATTCCCTGAGGGCGTGAAGGTTTCCTTTTGAATTTTGATTCCTGAGGTGAAAATGTCTTTGATATCACACACAGGGCGACGGGTGCAAAGGTCCAGTGTCTGAGATTAAAAGGGTTCTAATGGCAGAAATGGAATATTATAATAATCAGAATCATGTTTTCTTTCTAAAACTTAGAACGAGTCTGTCTCTCTCAGCTGGAATCGTGACAGGAGCAGAAATTACCTGGAAATGATCAAAATCAACAAATGTAACATTTATTAATATTATCAAGCATGAAAAGATATTAAACTTTGACTCAGATCAGAATGTGGTTCTCACCTGGAGCGAGAGCTCAACTCAACAAAATGTTTAAACTGTGTTCTTGTATAATTCTTATTTGAACAGATCTTTCCCTCCTGTAATGAATCCTACATCATCTATCTAAACCCCGCCCCTTTTCTATCAGGGTGATGTGATTGGCCAGATCCTCCAAAAGTTGAGCTCTGAACCTCATCACTCGAACAAGAAGTTTATTATCTGTTACTGTGTTGACTACAAAACTGAAGCCAGTGCAGACATGTTGAACAGTTATAAACGTGCTTTATCACAAATGCTCCAAATTATCGTAAAAAAGCGTAAAAAGTGCAAAAATTATGATAAATAATAGCTTATTTTTGTCATTTACAGGTGATGTTACAGAACATAAGTGAGACATCTCTTCTCCGAGGCCTCACTGCTTCCTCTCACAGCTCAAACTCTCTCTGTGTTGTTGCTGAACTGAATTACATGTATCCTATCATCAGAACAGATTAAATTCTAATGAGTTTCAGCTTCAGTGCTGCAGAAAGTGTTTCCCATATTTATTACACATAGGATTAAATCCACTGTGCATCGTGTAGTTTTTCTTTATTTAGTCTTTGAAAAACAACAATAAACCGATTTGAGACTTGGAGGGACGTCGGACTCTGGACTCGTCTCCGTCCACAGCAGCTCGTCATATTAAACATCGATGCACTTGCTCTCAGAGGGAATCTCTCTCTCTCTCTCTCTCTCTCTCTCTCTCTCTCTCTCTCTCTCTCTCTCTCTCTCTCTCTCTCTCTCTCTCTTTGTGGAGAGATTAGTCTCCGTTCCAGTGATTACTCAAAGCTCGACACTCAACCTGCAGGTGAGAATTATGCCTTCTGCATATCTTTGCATATTTAAGCCTGAATATATCTAAATGTAGAACATCCTTCATCACTGAATATCTCCGTGTCCTTGATGTCGCGGTGATGTTTCGTGGAGACGCCATCAGACGTGTGACTGCTGGAGTCGGCAGGGGGAGCAGACACACACACACACACACACACACACACAAACACACAGACAAACACACACTCAGACACACACACAGGTGATAGCAGTTTGTGATGGGAGGTGTGGCAGTGACAGGTTGAATCTGCAGTGGGTGAGATCACTGGGAAGATAATTGATTGTTGCGTCTCCTCCTCCGGACGTTGAGCGTTTCAAGATGGAGGCTCTCCCTGATTAGCCCCGCCCACCTGACGAGCACATGCACAGGCCTCATACGTGCGCACGACGTCCACGCAGGATCTGTTGCGTTTATCTTCTGACTTACTTTTGGATTCAGTTTTGAGTAGAACAGCCAATAGGAGGGCTCGCTCTGATCCGTGATGGGAGACGTTAACCAATCACAGGACAGCTCACACACGACAGCCCAGAGGAAGGAGTGTAGTTTTCTCTCTTCCTACTCGAGTTACATTATACTGAAAAGTTATTATGGGATAATTGCTCAATCACAATATCTAGATTATTTAGATTAAGATAAAGTTAGTTAGAGGTTAAGTAGAGTTAAAGTGTCAGGGCAGAAAAATTGTATAAAATAGTATAAAATACAATAAATACAATGATATCTGTTAGTACAATATCTTTGTCTTTGTTGGTCTTTATGACAGTTATCTTTGTCTCTATGTGATATGAGTTATTTCCTTCACTGAAAAACCACATGCTTCGAAATGAAGAGAAGCTGAACATGAAACCTTCACGGAGGCAGAATCTATAGACGCACTCGTATCAGAGTTTAGATAAATGCACTTTAATAAAACAGCAAGAGTCTGAATCAGACGACTGCTGTCAGCCTTTCAGAAGTCGGTGGTGTTGTTTTGACAGCGCTGCTCTGGAACACATCTTGCATATCAACAAGCTGAGAGAAGCCACGGGGGAGGGGTGGGGGGGGGGGCTGTATATCAGGAGACATCGCTGAGCAGCTCAATAACCTATTTATAATGTGAGGGGGTGCGGAGCCGCTGCTATCGGCGCCCACCACCAGGGGCCGGGACGCAAAGCGACGCCTCGCGAGCTGCTAATCAGCCGGAGTCAGAAACAAAGCCGAGATCAAGGCCGCTCTGTCACGCGCTCCTCCATCTTGAATATCACCCGGGCGCAGCAGCAGGTTTCAGCCTCCAGCTCCTCTCCTGCAGTGGAGTAGAGAAGTGGATTGTTTTCCAAGTGGGACGCCCCCTGTGGAGAGTCTCTTTGAAGCTGGCGTCCTGGCACAGGTTGACTGACGTCCGCACGACAAAGAGGATCTGAGCGAGGACGAGCGGCGCTCCCGGAGAGGAGGAGACCAGCTGACCGACCATCTGGTCTCCTGCAGCAGCCTCCTGCCTCTTGAGGAGACACTTGACTGATCTGCGAGGACTCGAGAGAGAGAGAGAGAAGTGAGACGATGGCACCGGACGGCAGCTGCTGCTCGGATGTGGAGCGAGGACAGAAAACTGCAGAGATTCGATGAATTCAACTGGAAATATAATCATAGAAATGAGAATTAAAATCAGATCATATTGTTGCAAAGCGTGAGAAGAGCTGTGAGAAATCCCTGTACAGACACTACGATATCAAGCTGTAAGGATATTTAGACAAGTCGGTGTTGGAACTATAATAGTTTCAGCAGATCTCCGGCTCCAGCAGAGATATAAGTGTGATATGGATTTTCCTCCGCAGCAGGTCAGACTCATCTACAGAGAAACACGTGCTTTTATTGTGAAGATGTTCTCACTTTGGCTCCTGCAGTTTACTGACTGATTATCGATCTACGAGATGAAACCACGAGAGACCTGCTGCTGTTTTACCTTCTGACGTCTTCGCTCTGACACTTTAACTCAAAGTCAGAAAGGAACATGATGCACTTTTTAAAGAAAAGGGATATTTAACCTTTTCGGATCAGTGTTGCTGCTTCAGTCTCTTTTCTCAGTGGAATGCGGTGACAGTTCTAATATATATTAAATGTCTTCTACTTTTAAAGTGTATAAAGTCACTGCCTTTGAAATATCAAGATGTTGAAGTTAGAAAAGGAACAAGGGTCTTTCCGTGTGTTTCATCTCAACATCTCAGCTCAGGGACTCATTCTCCTCTGTCTCCCCAACTTTTTAATAAACTGAGATCTGTTGAGCCACCACAGTAAAAAACATGAATCATGTGTAGTGAGCGAAGTACTTTTACTGCACCATGGTTTTTTATTACGACAGAAACTTTTTACCAACAACTCAAAGCTTCTATATTAGCAGTAAAACCCGAGTCCTGAATCCTCCCACCTCCAGTGGCGTTGCATTTATTCTCTGGAGCAAAGTAACCGGAGTGTTTGATGTGGTGGAGGATTGTGGATCGAGCTCTGTGAGCGTGGGCGTCTGTGGAGGCGGAGTAATCCTCCTCAGCCTCAGAGTCCAAGCTCATCCACAATGAAAGGAAAGAGCAATTACTCTCCTCATTCACCATCAATCGGACGCCATCACCTGTAAATTCAGTTCCGCTCGTCTTCACCGGCTCGTCTCCTCTGAGCCGGGGACAGCGTGGACTTCTTCTTTGTTTCCGGGACATTGTGGGAGAAGTAACTGGTCATAATGTTGAATCTGAAACCAGAACACGTCCCAGTCTTTCCCTTTTATTACTGAACAGGAGCATTAAGAATCAGATTTTTAAAGACCTCAGACTTCAGCATGAATATAATGTTTCTCTTTCATATTTGATATCACGTCTTAACATGTTTATAACATAGTTAAAGAGGTGCTTTGTTTTGATATTTGTTAAGTTTCGGTATTCAACCGAAGTCATCTGGGATCAGCTCCAGCCTCCTCAAAGGATTTAGATGATGGATGTGATCAAACAGATTGAAAATCAAACTCAGATTATTGAAGGAAACATGTGTTCACATATTCAGGGTCATAGCAACAGAGGTTATATCCATAACCAGAGTTCTCTGATCAGACCCAAACTTTGTAATAGTCCAGATTTGTCCTCATACGTTCTAAATAACAGAGCAGTTTGTCTGAAATCACCATTTTTTATGTGAAACCTGTCAGACAGTGAAAGTCCATTTCCACAACTCATTGACTCTGGACTGTTAAATATAGTTTCTGCCTCAAATCATCCGTCTGACAGGTGATGAAATTCTCTGCCACTCGATCAACGTGACGTCTGCAGAGAGTCGGCTCTTCACGATGTCTGCTCTCCATTGTTTATCCTTTTTAGCCACGGACTCATTTCTAAATGCAAATCGAAATCAAAAGACATGAAGAGTTGTTGAATTCAATTATTTTTTTCCAATTTGACATATCTGCTGGGATCTGCTCCTTCCTGAGATATTTGTTTTCCTTGTTTTTTTTTTATTTTCAGTTTTGCATTTCTTGAGTGTTAGCATGTTGTCAACGCGCCCACTTGCTCGTGGTGAATCCTCTGGAGAATCTCCTGCTTTATCACATGATGTTTTCATCTCAGCAGCAACTGTGTCATCACACACATCTCCTCCAGAACCTCTCCAGAGCATCTCAGGAGACCCAGTGAATGTTTGAAAGCAGCTTTAGCTTCAAAAGAGCCGAGTACAGCAAACAGAAAACCTGTTTAGTGAGTTTGAATATGTATTTATATTAAGGCGGCCATTTCTTTTATAACAGATAGGCCTCAACCGGCATTACGTTATTACAGAACCTATTCAGAAACCATATGTGTTGGGAAACGTATTTTATTGGAAGCCGTGTTGTAATCACATCGCATGTGAGCACACGTCATTATCATGGAGGCAGAGATTCACTGTGGGGGGGGACGGGCGGCACATGAAAGGTTCGACTCCGCGTCTCATGCAAATCATCACGCAGGGTTCGACATCCCCCGAAACAACGAGACACACGCGGAGAAAATCAAAGAATGCACAGGAGGAGACGTGTGAGCAGGATTATGTAACTGCTTGTGTTTATGGGAGGTGACGGAAAAAAGGAAATCAGAACATTTCATAAAAAACAAATGAACATTGGGGCTGAAATGAAGAGTGACCTGGTTTATTTGAGAAGTGGGTGGCTGCTCTGATGATGCGACTGACGGGCGAGGAGACGGTTTCACGCCGTGTGAAGCACTTGAGGGAAGTGATGCAACGATGATGACTTATTGAAGCCGAGCACATGTGAAGAGGCGCCCGTGAAATCGCTGTTCCCCACGACTGCTGTCATCTGCTCATCACGGGGAGATATTGCACAGATATCCGCTGTGGATAAACAGGACGGGTTTGAAAGTTGGTTATAATATACGCTCGACTCCGGCTGGCAATTCAGGAGCAAGGGAGTCATAAAGGGACAGTTTCATCTTTTGAAAGCTATAAAACCACATTTCCCTCTGGTATTCGTCTGTCGTTTTTTCTCTCTCACACTTTTCTTTAGCATCTTTAGAGAAAGACAAAGGAGGAGAATGTTATAATAGTTAACAATTCCGATTGGTTCGATTTTGGATTACATTATATCCGTATTACCCGTGGATTGCTCGTCACAGTTTTAACTTCCACGGTAAATAACCTATGACGAAGTGAAAACACACTTCTAGCCAATTAGCCGGTCGGATGTTTTTTCTTCCACCTATAACCGCTGAGACATTATCAGTTAATCTATGAGTCTAAGTGAACATGTTACCCAATTTTGAAAGGATTATTTTGATGCGTTGTTAATGTAAACAAGTTCACAGTCAAAAACAGATTGTGTTGCCCTTGAGTCCAAGTGAATGTTTGTGACAGATGTTCCTGATGTGTATAAGGACATGAGGTCACATTGACCTTGACCTTTGACCACCCGAAACCATATCAGTTCCTCTTCAAGTGCAAGTGAACGTTCTCACCAAATTTGAGGAGATTCCCTCAATGTGCTCGTGAGAAATCGTTTTCACAACTGCAGTTCAATTGTCTGTTTTTGTCCCTGATCTCTGAGTGTCTGAGCTGTGACTCTGACATGGATGAGATAATTAAACACATTACACCGAATGGAGTGAGTCAGTCGAATGGAAAGGTCCTGGCTGTGTGTTTTTTTTACCTACCTCGTTGCCTAATTGGGTCAAACTCATTCAGTCGAGATGAAAATTGTTGATGATGATAGCTCCAGCTCCAGCTCCATCAACAGCCTTTATCTGTTAGTTGCCATCGTTCACTGTGTGTGAGGAAAGCCGGGAAGAGGTAAATAAACAGGTGCTCGGAGAGGGCGTTCCACGGCGACGAAGCCGTTCTCATGTATCCTGCTCAGTCAAAACGGAGTAGCATATATCGGCCTTTAGTCTCTGATCATGTGACAGCAGTTTGGTGGTGATAGGACAATGCACAGTGGAGTTATGACAACATCGTGTCCTTTACCAAAGAGGACAATGTTGTCACTGATGTGCAGCGAAGGTTGATCCATCACCGCACATCAATGTTTACACGATTTGAGGAAATGTCACAATTCTGACCTTGATCCAATGAGTTGACTGAGCTGTTTTGCACCCAGGAGCAGTTCATCAAAGTATAAAACATGTCACTTCCCGTTGACAGCAGGTGGCGCTGTGATTTTAAGTCATGTTTTCTGTGTAGATGTCATCAGGACGAGACTCTTGTCTTACATGTCTAGTTTGGACCAGATTGGACCAAATATGCCAGAGATACAGAAGCTCGTGTTTTGATGGAGTGTAATCCAACTGTCACGAATTCACCCTCATATTAATGTTTTCACTTGTCATATTTTCAATTACTAATTCCTGTGTCATTTCAGAGTTCGGCCACTCCCCTCCTGCTCTGCACTTCCACACCGGCTCCACCCACATACACACCTGCTTTCTATCTACTCATTAGTTCCTCCCTGTATATCTGCCTGCTAGTTCCCTTTGTCCTCTGCCAGATCGTTAGTGTTTAGTACCTTACCTTCCAGCGTTACCCTCCTTACTTATCGCCTGCCTGACCTCCTTGTGATTTACCTGCCTGTTCTCTGGACCTCTCTCTCGCCTACTCCCTGTCGGACCTTGTTTGCTTTGGACTGACCACCTGGCTCCTGACCTCGGCTCTGTTCCCTGGATTCCCCTTTCGCCTACTCCCTATTGGTTTTGCTTGCATCGGACTGTCTGCCTGGATCCTGACCTCTGCTTCGTAATAAACCTAGAACTTTGCTTAATCCAAGTCTGCTTCTGTGTCGTCGTTTGGGTCCACGCCTGCCACTTATGGCAGCCCTGACACAAACTTTGATGCCACGCCACGGACACACCGTGTGATGAAATCAAATAAGCCGAGGTAGTTTATATCTCCGTCTTGTTGAGATGACATTCCAAGAAGTTGAAGTTGATCTGCTGAAATCCCTACGACAAGTTTGTCAAAGTACACATGTGGAAAATGACCAAAAAAGCCATTAAAGTCAAAATGGCGGGCTCCCTGTTTGGTCTATCATATCTATCCAAGAGACAGACATATTTGTTTGTTATGAAAATACCCATGTCCCTATAGATTTCTGTAGATGTCGGACAATCGTAGTGCTGGGGCTGCCCTTTAGTGGGCACTAGTCAGTTATTTTGCCACGCCCATTCTTAAACCATCTGAATGGCTGCACATTTGATAGACACATGTAGTTGGAGGGAGGTTGAACCTCGAACACTGAAGTTACAGCGATTTCGCCCTGAAAAAGCCCCAAAATGGAAATGCAAGTCTTTCGAAATACAATAGGGCCTCCCACCGCTCGGTGCTCGGGTTCTTTGAAACACACTCATGTCAGTGTAATTATAGATTTTTGTCTTTACAAAGTGAGAAATTAATATGTGTGATAAAGGAAGGTCAGTGTTTGATTTTCTCTGGCCAGGGGATTTTCTTGCTGCTCCATTTCAGCTGCTGCCAGAGACTGTAGAACAGTTTCACTTCCTCTGAACAGAAACAGATCTCTGCTCCTCCCTCTCTCTCGTTCACTTCCTCTTTTTCCCACGTTTTAACACACTGTTGTACTTTGAAAAGAACAACAGTTTGGTCTTACCTCTCCTCAGCAGCTTCTGCCTTTATGTCAAACTGTTTAAAGGCAGCTACCTTTAGTGCAGCTGCCTTTAAACAGTGTGACATACTGTTATATTTTTAGACTTTGATGCGGGCCAATGTGGATGACGGGCTGCAGTTTGGCCGTGGGCCGTAGTTTGGACACCCCTGGTCTAGGACCTGAATAAGCCGAAAAAGGCAAATTATAATAATAATAGGAAAAATCCTTACAATTTCAATAGGGCCTCCCACAGTAGGTGCCCGGGCCCTTATACGTTTCATCAAAACATAGAAACGACGGCTGAAAGGAGCTGAGTTCTGATTTTTAACACTTTAACTTTAGTTCAGACACTTAGTGGGACTTATCTGCTTGTAAATCAAGTTTTAATGTCTCTTTGTGTTGTATTGAAAATTAAAAATAGAAAGTTTTCAGAGTCGTGAACATATAAATTATGTTATTATTGCACAAGTGGTTTTATCTCTATTATCAAGCTTTTTAAAATCCTGTGCATGTTGTTGAATTCACCTTTAACCTCAATGATCAATAAAGTTACATCATATTTCCCATTACTTTCATTATCTCCACTAATTACACAACCTGCTGCATCCCACGGTTTTCCTAACTGGTCGACACTGCACATTACCAGTGGAATGGTGGGAGTTGCTGCCGGCTCACGATGCTCAGGTCAACTCATTCTCCATTCCTTTCCAAGCGGTTGCTATGCAACTACATGATCGGCTGCACGGAGCCCCAAAGTAAACAACAGGCTTCACTCTGTGTTTGTGATGACGACTCTGAAATGAGGAGCAGAACCGAAGAGCAGCTGAGATTCACCCGGTTCAGATTCTGTGTCGTCTCCCGTTCGGTCGCTGGAAACTCGACGTCAACGCATCAGGAGAAGTTTGAAGTCGTTCACTTCAGAGCGATATTCACACAATAAAAGACGACACTCGCACCAGCAGTGAACTCTTTCACATTAAGAGTCTGAGTGGATGCGGATTTATACTGTCAAATAAATGAGAGAGGATGTTTTAATGCAATTTCCCCAAAACGTTCTTCCATTCAAATTTCAAGTTTATCATAAACCACCTGGCAGCGTTAAAAACCACACAAAACCCCAAACTCTAAACTGTAACTCTAGAGTGTGTTTGTGTGTGTGTGTGTGTATGTGTGTTTGCGTGTGTGAGTGTGAGACAGAACCAGATATTTTATATCATATGTGTGCAAACATGCAGTACACAACAAATACAATAAAACGAGACATATCCTGTGAACAGCTTTAAAGAACATTGTGTTTGGAAACAGAACATCCAGATGAATAAAACATAGAAGAACGGAGAGATTTTCTTGTTCCAGGTGGATATTTAACTCACTGGGAGGTGAAAAGAATGTTTTTGGGTGTTAGGTTCATATAGTTCGGCTTATTTCTTTGGTACTTTGATACCAAACATGTGTAAATAACTCTTTATACCAAGTATTTGACCAATTAGTCTTAAAAATCTTGAAGAGATTTTATTCTCAGGAAATATATTTCACCGTATTCCTGTGTGTGTCGGGTCAGTGAGTCCAGAAGCCTAATGAACCTTTTTTAATAAACATCTAATTACCTCTACCCCCCCGTGGTTTGGTTTGAGCGGTTTCACTCTCCTGTTTGTTTTTCTTGCACCAGTTGAATCTTGTTTCTCGTCTGAAACGTGGACTCTAGTTGAACCCTGAAGTCCGGCTGCTGTTTTTACTCTCCACAGGAAGCAAATGTTCAATTCACCTCCTCACTCTCAGGCTGGAAGTGAACAGATGAAGCTGCACTGTAAGACCCGGCAGGTAAAACAAATATTGTTGGTTCATTATATTCAGAGAAAATGAAGCAAAAAATGAGAAAGACAGGAGGAAAATACAAGAAACCAGTGAAGCTCCCTGTAGAGGAACAAGTCAGACACACATACACACACACACACACACACACACACACACACACACACACACACACACACAGACACACACACACACACACACACACACACAGTGGATTAGATCTGTGCCGTCAGTTTGGAAAATCCTCCCTCAGCCAAAAATCTTTAAATCTGAAAAGGGAAAATGTGAAATAAACCAGTTTTGTGTTAAATCCCAGATTCATTGTGTTGGTTTGTGTGAATTTGCAGAAGCAGCTTCACCTGCGTTGATGAGTCTCACAGTTTGAACCTGTTCACTTTGACTCTTGGTTCATTTCTTTATGTTCTTGATGTTTTTTCTTTGCTTCAGAGTCAAAGTGTTTTTAAAGTTTCCCTCCTGAGCTCAGTTGTGCTGAAACGCCTCCGTGTGAGAGAGAAGCTGTGAAGCTGTGAGTCTGTGCAGAAGAAACTGTTACACAACAACACTCACAAGCTGCTTTACACTGCACAGACTTTTTATTTACTGCTTTATTCTCGAGGGAGACATATTTATAAAATCATATTCCACCTTAAATAATGACTTTTAGGCAGCAAGGCCAAGAAAGTGCTGGTTTTATTTGAGTATGAAATATTTTAAAGTGTTTTTTCTCTCTCTGGGCTTGGGAATGAAAACACTTTTCAGTTATTTAACTCATATTCAATAAAAAAAAAGCGAACTAAAATTGTGTTGGAAAGTGTTTGTGTTGTAAAAACCTGGAGAAAAACAGATTGAATGTTAATGTTGTGGCCAAAAAGTCAGTAAATGAATATTTAACATTTGTAATGATTTAAAAAACGACTCGTGCCTCAGGGATATTACTCTCATTACCATTATTTGTGTAGTTTACTTTGATTTACACGGAGTTTAACACAAACAGATGTTAAATCATTGTTACTAATGTCCTCTCCTCCTTGTGATGTTAAAACGTGAAGACTGAACCGACGACTTCTGGGACTGCAGGACTGTGTTTGTTAATTTAATTACCCGGTTATTTCCTCGTAAGTAGAACAAACACAAAAAAACTGAATTTAAGCGTTAACGAGTGGGTGTGTTGGTACAAAGGGGGCAGAGCCCGTGGCAGAGGAGCCTCTCTGGCGTCTTCCCAGTAAACCACCTCTGACGTGACGTCTCCTCTCTGGTTTTCACTCGTCTCTGCACCTGTGTGATGAAACCGCAGCTTAACGGAGCCTGAAGGTGATAAATAAACGCTGCTGCCTGTTACCGGCTCCTGTCGGGTGGCCATGGAGGAGAAGTCACAGCGGGGCGGGCCAGATCTCTTTGTTTTCCGGCCCACTTCAGCTCAGACGTCTCTCTCTCTCTCTCTCTCTGTATTGCAGAGTGAAGGAAATTACTCCGATTGCTTTTCCAATGAAACTGTTTGTTATCTTGACTCGATTCGACACAACAGAGAGAATAATGATCCTGAACCTTCACCCATGAGGATTCAATCATTACTGTGCTGTGGGTTTGAGATTTCATCCTTTTGCATGAGTGGCAACATCAGTCTTGACTACATCATAACTACCTCTGTACTTGTTTAATTATTATTTAAATCCAAAGAAGCAGTAAAGAAATCCTCCCTTTTAACAGAGTTGAAGAAAAAGCTTCCTGCTGTGGAGAAGCAAGCGAGAGGAGAGAGAGAGACCAGGTGAATTTAAAACCTTTGGCTTGTGAAAATAAAAAAAAGAAATCATCAAAAAGGTTTGAAATGTCCCTGAACTACAGAAACCACTTCGTCTTCGGTTTTTACAAAAGAAAATACAACTAATAACTTCTACACTCTTGAAAATGTACTTTTTTATCACAGCATTCAGATGGTCCCAGACTCCGTATATAAGATTAATTGAATGTGTTGCAGTGATGTTGTAGATTAATGTGAACAATCTGAGGACGGGGGGGGGGGGCGGACAGGAAGTGGCTGTGCTGTTTGAGGAGCAGTAAACGTCTCGGAGCGTCCATGCTAACGTGTCGTCTCCGGTTTCGCCTGAGATGAAGTCGTGTTTACACAGGTTCACAGTTTACCTCCTGTGAGCGACTCTGTGAAGCTGCTAATTGGTGCAACAATGGACGTATAGCCTGGTGTGAGTGTGTCAGTATGTGTGTGTTTGTGTGTGTGTGTGTGTGTGTCAGGAGGGCGGGGGTTTGACAGCTGTTACCATGGGGACAGTTAATGCCCGGGCTTTGGGAGATTCTCCTCTGAGCGTCGTTATTCCCAGTTCACGCTTGTTGACACCATCTGCAGACCTGAACTCAGCCGAGGAGAATCTCAGCCTGAAACTTTTGGCTCTTGTGATTCTTTCACGGTCGGATTCTGGTTTGTGGAAAAACTACGACTCTTTATTTTTACATTTCTGAGGCAGAATGTGTCTGTAATCACGAGATCAGGCTGTTTTCATGCAAGTGTTTCAAGTGTTTCTTATCTGATAGTTACGTATTATCAGCAGAGCTCATTAAATTCACCAAATTACACCGACTCGTTAATATCAGACATCATCAAGATCCATGAATTACTCCCTGAGAAATCCATGAAAGTGAGAGAAGAGAATCCAAACTGAAACCTAACGGATTCCTCCCTGTCTGGAACGAGTTTCATTCAAATCCCTGAAGTAGTTCTTTTGTGTAATCCTGACTAACACAGACAAATTCAGACAATAACATCAGCTCCTCTGCAGATTTAATAAAACTGTCATCTACAAGTTGGGAACAAGAACAAGTGGATTATAAAAAAGAAACACAGATTTGCAGGCTGAACAGTTCTCAAGCTGCTCGAGGGAAGTTTGTGTAGATTCATTTCTCTTCAGATCACATAAACACGGGTTGATAGATAAAAAAAAAAACAGTTGTACTTAAGATCCACATCTTCCTGATGTCATTATGAAAACATTCATAACTCAAGCCAATACATTTTCTTGGGAGGCCTCAAAAGTGTTCGTGTGTGTGTGTGTGTGAGCGGCACCTTTGTGTCTTTTTGATGAATTATTGACCTTTCTATTCTCCGCCCCCCCTCTCACCGAGCAGTAATAACCTGAAGCAACAAAATTGCCAAACACATAAACAGCGAGAATTGAGAGCAAATGAAAGGAATAAAAAAGGAATCTAGCCTTTGAAAAGACGGGAAGAGAAAAGTCTGCAAAAGTTTGTTCGTCTCCTCAAACACAGAAGTTTGGATTCTGTGGCCGAGTTAACTTTTGTCTTATTGAATGTCGTGATTTGAAGGTAACGACCAAACTTCCTGTCGTTCACAGAGCGACCACGTGGACGAGGTTAAACTCTGAGCTGAAGCACGAACGCCATGTTGAAGCAGCAGCCGGAGGACGAGAGGAGACGGAAGACGAGAGGAGACGGAGGACGATCTGCTTGTCAGTCCACTCGAGGCTGTGGAGACACATCGAGAGGAACGGACGACTGGAGCTCTGAATAAAAAGAAAGAAGCCGTGACACTCGCCGCTCCCTCCCTCCGGCATCGAACCACGTCGGCTCGGGTCGTCCGGGCTACAAGAGAGGTCTTGTTCATCTGAGTGAGACGCCTCTGATCCGCTGTAACCCCGGAGCTGTCAGCTCACATCATACAGGAGAGGGGTGGGGAGGTTTGAGATGGAGATCGACTTTAAAATGTGGACTTTCACAGCTCTGACGGTTTTAAAGAGTCTGTGAGGGAGGTGGTCCAGAGAGAGAGAGAGAGAGAGAGAGAGAGAGAGAGAAGTAGAGCTGTAGAGGAACAAGTGGTCATATCTCATATCCGCTCAAGGCCCAAATATTAAATCTGCTCCACATTCATACACATCAGTCGTCTAAACAAGACAGAGTTTCTGTTTTTAATCAGGATCCATGAATTATTCTGAAGAACATTAACGGATCCACAGGAAACAGAATCTCTCAAGTGACAGTTTGGCCTCAAGGCGACTTTTTATTAAAGTAAATTATAAAATCATCAATATCAGAGTGTTGCAATACCAGTGTTACTCTGTAGAGCTTAATATGGATGAATAGAAAGATAGATAGAGATATAGATAGATAGATAGATAGATAGATGGATGGATGGATGGATGGATGGATGGATGGATGGATGGATGGATGGATGGATGGATGGATGGATGGATGGATGGATGGATGGATGGATGGATGGATGGATGGATGGATGGATGGATGGATGGATGGATGGATAGATAGATAGATAGATAGATAGATAGATAGATAGATAGATAGATAGATAGATAGATAGATAGATAGATAGATAGATAGATAGATAGATAGATAGATAGATAGATAGATAGATAGATAGATAGATAGATGGATGGATGGATGGATGGATGGATGGATGGATGGATGGATGGATGGATGGATGGATGGATGGATGGATGGATGGATGGACGGACGGATAGATGGATAGATGGATAGACGGATAGACGGATAGACGGATGGATAGATGGATAGATGGATAGATGGATAGATGGATAGATGGATAGATGGATAGATGGATGGATGGATAGATGGATGGATGGATAGATGGATAGATGGATAGATAGATAGATAGATAGATAGATAGATAGATAGATAGATAGATAGATAGATAGATAGATAGATAGATAGATAGATAGATAGATAGATAGACGGACGGACGGATAGATAGATAGAGAGAGAGAGACAGAGAGAGAGACAGACAGACAGACAGACAGACAGACAGACAGACAGACAGACAGACAGACAGACAGACAGACAGACAGACAGACAGACAGACAGACAGACAGACAGACAGATAGATAGATAGACAGATACTAGATAGATAGATAGATAGATAGATAGATAGATAGATAGATAGATAGATAGATAGATAGATAGATAGATAGATAGATAGATAGATAGATAGATAGATAGATAGATAGATAGATAGATAGATAGATAGATGGATAGATAGATAGACGGATGGATAGATAGATAGATAGATAGATAGATAGATATATGGATAGATGGATAGATGGATAAATAGATAGATAGATAGATAGATAGATAGGATGGATGGATAGATAGATAGATAGATAGATAGATAGATAGATAGATAGATAGATAGATAGATAGATAGATAGATAGATAGATAGATAGATAGATAGATAGATAGATAGATAGATAGATAGATAGATAGATAGATAGATCCTGAGTGATGGAGGTTTGAAACCCTCTCAGCTTCAGAACCCGGACCCTGTCGTCTCGGCCTCTGTCGGTGTGTCTCGTCGGCTCCATGTGGTAAAACGTCTGCCTCAGTGAAACGTAGGAACCCCGGTCTCCACACCACGGCCTCGGTTAATGAGTCAATAATGAGGTTTTCCTCCTCTCATTTCACACATGCGAGCTCTCCGCCCACACGCCGCCCGAAATAGCTGCCGTCTAATGGTCCTGAGAAAACAAACAACACATCCTGTCGTCTTGTGAGTCGCTTCTCCTCCGACTGCGAGCTGCTCATCAAACCTCTGCTCCTGCACCTCCTGCACCTCCTCCAGGCAGCCGGGTCACATTGATCATTTCAGACCGGTCGTAAAGAACCAGCTGCATCGAGAGTTTTAAAGACTTGTGTGTAATCACAGTGACGTCGGCTCAGTTTCGTCTGGAGATTCAGAGTTTGTTGGATTTTATCATTTTGGCAAAATCTCAACAAACTCTCTACATTCAAATATTACAAAGGTTTAATGACAATGTGGTGATTTCTGATCTAATGTCCAAAATGTAATTTAAGTGCCTTCTCCAGACTTTCAGATCAATTGCAGGAAGCGGAGACAGATTTAAACGAGAGATTATTTTGAATTACAAATCTTGTGAAGCCAGAACCTTGATTCTCCAAGAAATAGAAGACGTGTCAGGTTTTAGATGCAGCTTATTTTATTTTGTAATCGTATGCTTTTATACATTTGATTTGCGTATTTGTTGAGTTTCTCAGATGTACAGTGTCAGGGGGAAGTACTTGGAAGTAAAAAAAACTTCATTACAAGGAAGAATCTGCCTTTGTAGATGGACTTGGCTCGAGAGACGGGAAACAAGTTCTTAAAGTATCTATGTGGCTTTTTCAGACTTTTCTCTAATCGTTGGTTTATAATAAGTGTATAATAATAGTTATCCTTCAGTAAATGTACTAAGCTGAAGCCGAGTGAATCATGTAGGAAACATGGATGAGCTGGACTGGCACCGAGTCGACCAGACCATAATCTTTTTATGAAAACACACATCCTTTCATTTATTGTGTCAAGTTAGTCTCAGTCTCAGAGAATAGGAAATATTCTTTGTTATGAAATATCAAAATATAATTGTCGGCTAAAGGAACCATTAATGGAGCCACTGATGCTTTTAAGGGTCTTTGTTTTTTCTTTTCTTCAGAAACTATAAACCCTCTCTGAATGTGACACAGATATGATGAAACTTGAGTATTAATTAATCCACATTAATCATTTTAACTCAGGCAATAAACGGATCTTCTGATATTCCTCCAATAAGACACGACCGCGACAAAAAGAAGACAAGTCCCCACAGCAACACTTTTAAAGGCATTTATTGATGAAATACACACTTAAGTTTTGACAAAAGCTTCTGTAGTTTTTGTATGTAAGAAATTCCAGCCCCATTCTAGACCCCAAAAACTCCTCGAATTAAATGTGGCAATGGAAACCAGTTCGTTACATGTGCAATAAATAACAATAATACAAAATGAGGCGAGGAGAGGGACACCTGAATAAGTGCCCGTTGAACCTGAAAATCAAAAAAGAACAAACAGAAGCCTGTGGAAAATCGTCAGAGAAAAAACAAAAACGAGAACAAAGGAGCGAAAAGAAAAGAAATGAGAGAGCGACGAGACTAAAGTAAAACCCAGTCGTTTTGTAATTCGGGTGCGTTAGTGTATGTTCTGAGATTCCCTGGTCCCCCTCAGGACCAGAAGGCATTTAGTGACCTGAGGAACCGACTGGAAGAAAGAAAGACAAGAAGAAAACAAACTGAGAGTCTGGAGTTCTACGCTGAAGCCTGGAACCATCTGAGAACCGTATATTGCACATTTTCCTTGCAAATACAAGAACCACGTTGCCAGATTCACACTGTTTAGTTGTTTTTTTTAAATCTTATTTTTTCTGCACTTGACCTCGAAAAGAACAACGATGTGTTTGTGAAGCGTCGACAGAGCATCAGAGGGAAGTGGACACGGAGGAGACGGACAGAGAGAGGGAATTCAACTGCAAATCCAGAATTTAAGCCATTTCATGTCCAGTTTCACGAAATAAAAATTTACAATTAGGAGCAAATCTCTTTCCAAAAAGGAATTAACCAAGAAATTACTGCAGAAGTCACTTATTCAGCATAAATAAATAATAATACCAAACTGGACAGATGTATTGATGACGTATGGCTCATGGGGGCGTGTCCCTGTGACCTTTGGTGGCTAATGACCAATTTCCCAATGTTATTTGGGAAATCGCTGAGGCCCGAAGTCTCGATCCAGCATCTTTACACAAATGTCAGGTCGATTCAGTGCACTTGAGCGCGGTGCTTCTCAAGGTCGAGCGGCGGCGTGTTTGGAGTGTTTCAGCGTCTGAGTGACCCCTCGGCCTCGGTCACACACACTCAGCCTGTGAGATTACTGAGCTTTACTCTGAAATGAGGGAGAAGGAGCCGGGCGTCACCGTCTCCGAGCGGCGTGAAAACACAGAGAAGCCATTTTGAGTCGCCAGGAGAGATTCTGCTCCGGCAAACTTGAAATGAGCGCTGCTGCCGTCAGAGGGCCGGCCTCTGAGACGTCCCCGAGGTCAGCAGCCGGGTGGGACTTGTTTACTCGGCATGAACCACAACCCGCCGGTGCTGAGAGGTCACGTGAAGCCGTCTCGGTCAGAAGGTTCACGTGGCTTCGCCCAGGAGCTTCACCCGGATCCCAGCAGGAGATAACAAACTGACGGGCGCTCAAGGTCGAAGCGGAGGAGCCGAGCACGAGGCTCTGACAGCCCCGGGCCCGGCCTCCTGCCGCAGACCTTTCAGAGGCTTCACACCGACGTGAATCTGCAGTGAGCCGGAGCTGAGACTCAATCCTGGAGCCAATTTCAGAGCAAAAGAAAGGTGAAGGTGGAGTTTGGGAGACGCAGCCAGTGAGAGATCACGTGCTGGTGGTTGGACGGTCAGATGGTTGAAGCTTCGTGTGATGTTCAGGTTGTTTGAGACTCGCAGGTCCAATTAGAGATTGAAGCAGAATCTCAGTCTGACTCTGAGGCAGCGTCGCCGGAGAAAACTCCACGAAGTGTGAGTTCATCTCAGAGGCGAGAAATCGCAGCTCGCACGTCCAATGTCTCACCACTTTTACTTTTATTTTCACAGCGTCAGACCCGTCACAGTCCAGGACCTCAAGTCTGCTGGAGCAAGTCCAGACAAGAGGGGGAGAAACAAACCCAGCAAATCAATGAGAAGATGAAGAGAGAGAAATAAAGGAGAAGCCATTAGCTTCCAGCGAGGCCGGTCTGAGAGGAGAGGAGAGGAGAGGAGAGGAGAGGAGAGGAGAGGAGAGGAGAGGAGAGGAGAGGAGAGGAGAGGGGAGGAGAGGAGACAGAGGAGAGGAGAGGAGAGGAGAGGAGAGGAGAGGAGAGGAGAGGAGAGGAGAGGAGAGGAGAGGAGAGGAGAGGAGAGAAGAGGAGAGGAGAGGAGAGGAGAGGAGAGGAGAGGAGAGGAGAGGAGAGGAGAGGAGAGGAGAGGAGAGGAGAGGAGGAGGAGACAGAGGAGAGGAGAGGAGAGGAGAGGAGTGGAGAGAGGAGAGGAGAGGACGCCCGAGGTCCAGGAGAGCAGCAGCTCCCCCAGAACCTCTCTCTGAGAGGAGTCGTCAGAAACGAGAGGTTGTTAGCACCATAGAGAGCACCAGAGACAGAGGGCGCCCCCCCTCGTCCCCCCCACACCCTCACCCCCCCACCCGTCACATGCATCACAGGGTTCTCGGAACAAAACTCAAAAAGTTTCCGTTCACAATTCAGCCGTTTGTGTTGAAACCAGCTCAGATCAAATCGTCTGTGATGAAACTATAAAGAACTGAAAGTATAGTTAAATTAAGAAAAGTGAGATTTTCTCCATCTTCAGCCACAGAAGTGAAACCTTGATTTTGTCGGCTCCTGTAAATCAGCTGAACTCGGCCTCTCGCTGAAAGTTTGTGAACTTTCTAGGTTTTTAAACTTTTTGTGGAACCAGAAAAGCACCAGTAGGTCGCTTTACACTTTTCTTTCCAAAGGTCGTTTCAGTTCCAAAACTTTTGCGACAAAGTAAATTCACATTCTGACATATTGAAAATGAATCCTTGTTTGTGAGACTGGTGCCGTGTGAAACTCACAGAAACAGAAAATAAAAGATGTTCCGTCTTCGCAGTGTTCTGCAAAACATTTAGTTTGTAGTCGTTGTTTTTAAAAGTAGCACCGTGTTGTTGTTGGTTTTCTTTACAGCTTTATCACGTGAGGAAAAAAGAGGATGAAGGTTTGAGAGATTTCCTCCTGAAGGTTTACAGAAGGTGACGACAGCTACAGGACGAGTCGGACCGGAGAAAAGAACATGAACGTGACGGATGTGATGACACCTCGCTCCTCATTTCAAACAGGACTCACATCACGTGTGCAGGGATTTGACAGAACACACACATCCAGGATCTGACCAAACACGTCCGGCTCCTTGTTTTTGGTTTTATCCTGAATTTTGTACCGTTTCTTGGCTTTAAATTTGTTGGTGAAGAGCCAATAAACCATATTTATGTTGTTTTTACTGCAAATTATTCAGATTCTCTTAAATCAGATCAGGAGGCTTTTTGCATTTCAATCTTTTTCTTCCACGATTTCAGCTTCAACATTAAAAAAACAAAAACAATAGCCAGTTGACGTATTTAACCGGATTTTGGGGCCTTGACATATTTCGGTTCCCTTCAGCAGTGACACATGCAGACTGGAGGGTTTTGGTAGAGCTGGTTTGGTACCGACCTGTCGGCTATAAAAACGCTGATTTTACACACAAGTCATATAGGTCCTGATGCAGCAGGGTTCCTACACATCTCATTACATCTCCAAATCCAATACGCGGATTGTAACACAATATGTCCACAGCTTTATTTACTCTTCCTGCAAAAAATATAAATATTGCAGGTAAACAGATATGAGTTTTTATCCAATTTCTACCGTTTGAGGGAGGATGTGCGGATGAGGAGGAACCCTGCGTGTGAACATATAGAAAACATCTGTGGGCAGATACAATGCAGAGGGTAAATCATCGTTATTTAACCACTGACCACACGGGTCAGGTGAGGTAATCATACTTGAGGTCAGACATGGCGTTTTTTTTAAGGATCCAGTTGTGTTTCACGTTTTTTTTGAAGACAGTTGAGCAGGTTGTGAGATTAAGACATTTTTTTCTCATTGGACAGAACATTGGTTTTGCAGTGTGACAGTAGAAAGAACAACCGTACGACTGGAAACAGACACGTATCAGCACCAAATGACCCAACTGGGGCCATTTTTATTTCAGAATTTCAATATCAAAATTGTTCAGAAAAAAACTCCGCCCCCTGTGCGGAACCTGAATTTGCGAGTAGCTTCTCAGAAACAATGCTGTCCTGGGAAGTCGACATTATCCAACACTAGCTATTCTGCAAAAAAAGAATTCCAAGTTTTATACTGATTAATAATCACGCAACTTTTAGAAAAAACGCTCTTTTAACACTGTGTAACTTTGAACATTTGCAACTGGCAGTGAGGACAAACTGAAATCTACCAGAACCGGTGACATCAGTGATCTGATCTGAATCAGCTCGTACGTTTCTACACTTCCTCTCATGTCCGTTCACTTCCTGTGGGCGAGTACATGTCGATACTTAAAACCAGGATTTAATTTGGGCAACAAATTAAAAAAAGGTGACATGCTCTACTGGGGGGGGGGGGGGGGGGGTGAAGAGGGTTTAAAGCAACACTTTGCAACTTCTAACTGGAGAACAGCAGCTTCATTAAACCTCTGTTCTATGTGAAATTAATTTAATCTGCTTTCAGGGTCAAAAGATTTAAACTCCTTTAAACAAACCTGTGAACACCTGCTACCTTCGGTGGTAAAGAGGTAAATCAGTCGCATCTTCAATTATCAATTATAATATTAATCAGGCCCAGGAAGTGGAAGAATAAAGCTGAACATGAGAAACTTATTTTAAAGCAGCTCTCCAGGTTCAGGAAGCAGAGGATCATGGGTAATATCCATGGCCGCAGGGGGCGCTGCTGCTCGCTAAAAGTTACGTTGTGTTGCTTTAAAGTAGTTTGTGGTCAACAAACTACAACAACGCTGCACAGGGAAGTGCATGTTGTGAGTGCGCACGTTGCCAACAACAACAACAACAACACAACAACATGTGGCTGTATCAGTTTTCAGTGAACGAGTAGAAACACCAGGACGGATACTCAGGTCTGAATGATGCGAAATCCAAATAAGATCCAGAACGAAACCAGTAGAATGAACTGGTTTACACACACACCAGTGTTGAGTCATCGGTGAGAAAGGGATTTGTTGATGATGAGCAAATGAACAATAACTGAACTCTACAGGAGGCCGGTGAGATGAGGAGCACGGGAGGGGGGGGTGGATGGGAAGCTTTCTGCTTGTTCGCCCTAAAGTCTCGTAACACACACACACACACGCACACACACACTCGCACACACACGCACACTGCAAGGGACTTGATATTTGTCTCGTGTCTGTGTCAGACAACATAAAGATGCATTTATATATTTTTGATACTGATAGTGAGTCTGTCTTTTTTAAATTCCTCATTTTTAAACCTCTGGACACTTTTCTTTTTATTTGCCCGACATATAGATAGCTCTTCTGGGATCCACTCTTTTCTTTTTAACAGTCTAAAGTCTCTCTTACTCTCTTCAATCTCTCTCTCTCTCTCTCTCTCTCTCTGTAATGACATTTTATGTACAATATCGGTATATAGAACATAAATTACTACACAACAAAAATGTTTTAGCCTATTCACAATTGACAATCATCAAGAACCCATTAGCAAAATTAGACAAAGCCAACGAAATGAAATGGAAAAGGAAAAAAAAGAATTCTGAGACAATTTTACTTGAAATCGATGCCTGTTATAAATCTTCCATAAACTTTCTGTGCTCCCCAGACGTGTCAAGTGGATTGTGACAGGAAATAAGAAAAATTAAAAAACAGAAACCTTGTTTTTATATATAAAAGAAATCGTCCTCCTCTCCGTTCAGTCTTCGTCTCGGGAGGATGAAATCTGCACGGAGCTCAAAAACCCACGGGATCCAGACATCTTGTTTGTGTGTAAACAGAGCACCAGTAGTGTCTTGGTTCAATGTGTCTCTTCTGTACAAAAGTATAAATATATGCTTTCTCTCAATTTTTTTTTTCTTTTTTTCCATTTTGTTCACATATCAAGGATGTAGCGGACAAAAAAACAAACAAAAAATGGTTGTTGTAGTTCCTTAAAAAAAAACACGAGTGTTGCAGAGTCTGTGCTGGAGGTTTTTCCAGTTCGGTGGTTGTGTGTTTGTTCCCAACGTTCGCTCCCCCGTTTGCTGGCTTATGCTGATTCATGTTTTTTTTTTTTTTTTACTGTCGGGCGTTTTGCTTGGTGTTGGTTGATCGTCTTTGCATAAATAAAAAAAAAAATTAAAAAAGACGGCACAGTCTGCAGTCACCGGACCTGAAATTAAAAATATTTAAAAAAAAAGGAAAGAAACAACCGTTGTGTCCGTTTTCGCTACAGCAGATCCATCTTGGGTCTGTAGTGGAGCAGGAGGGGGGATTTCTGTGTGACACAAACACATGGAGCCGGTTAGCTTTAGCTTGTTAGCTTTAACCTTTACAGGACATTGCACTGTTAGTGTCATGTCAATAATACGAGTCAACAGGAAACGTCAACCAGGGACCAGTTTCATAAAGTCTTTGAATCAATACTCATACTTCAGATTACATGATTAGAACTAATTTAACATCTTCAATTTGATGCCACATTATATACTTTACAAGTTGCATTCCATTCCTGCAGTGGTGTATAAAGTACTTGAAAGCCATACTTGAGTAAAAGTACAGATATCTTAACTGAAAGCGACTTCGGTAAAAGTAGAAGTCACCCGTCAGAAAATGACTTGAGTAAAAGTCTTAAAGTAGCTCATATTAAAAGTACTTAAGTATCAAAAGTATCTGGTGTTGAAATGTACTTAAGTATCAAAAGTAAAAGTACAAGTACCAAACTGAACATTTTTAACAACAATATGAATATAATGTAAAAAAAATGTACCCTAGATGAGAGAGAGAGAGAGAGAGAGAGAGAGAGAGAGAGAGAGAGAGAGAGAGAGAGACAACCTCCGCTGCTCAAGTAACGAGCCAGTTTGAGAATGTAAGTAGAAAGAAGTAAGTACACATATTTTTGTTCAAATGTAACGAGTAAAAGTAAAAAGTCGTCAGGAAAAGAAATACTCAAGTAAAGTACAGATATGTGAAAAATCTACTTAAGTACAGAATCAAAGTATTTCTACCTTGTTACTTCCCACCACTGCATTCCTGTATCTGTATATATATTCTCCGTATGTGATTTATGTATGTATGTCAGTGCGGTGTTTAAGTGTTAACTGTATAAGCTACTGGATGATCTGAATTTCCCTCGGGATTAATAAAGTATCCATCTATCTATCTATCTATCTATCTATCTATCTATCTATCTATCTATCTATCTATCTATCTATCTATCTATCTATCTATCTATCTATCTATCTATCTATCTATCTATCTATCTATCTATCTATCTATCTATCTATCTATCTATCTATCTATCTATCTAAATCAGTCTTTCTTGAGAGTTACCTTAAATCTCCATCTTGTCACGACGACAAATTTCAATGTGTGGTCCTTCCCCAAGATTTCCTCATTGCATAAAATGTCCAGCTGTAAAAAGAGAAAAAGAGCAAATGACTGAAACATTTCTGAACATCAGAGTTTGAAGTTTTCACTCAAATGAAATGAGACGTGTGCATCTGAGCCGACGTGATGCAGAGATAAACCTCCACCTCCTGTCCTCTCTTCTCTCACTATTCAGCCTGAGTTATAACCTCTCTGAGGAAGAGGAGTCTGGTGGGAGCAGACTTCGACTTGGAGCGGCCCCCCGGCCCCCCCGTGCAGCATCAGGGAGGCGAACACGGGAGTTCAATACCGAACACGGGGGCCCGGCTCGCCAAATCTACCTCTCCTCCTGTGAAGTCAACATTGATATTCTGCCGAGCAGCGCCTGGCATCTGCGTCTGCCGATCAATATACTGAGAGACAGGCAGAGGAGGGGAAGGTGGGGGGGTGAAGGCCTGAGACAAACTACTGCCACAGCATCACCTACTGGCCGCCACTGGAAGGACGTGTCAGCCTCTTTATCAGCACGGAAACAGCCGGTTTGTGATCAGAAAGATACGAAACAATCCACTTTAATCCTGAAAGTCACAGAGCAGCTGAGTCCAAACAACAGAGGAAACAAAACATCCACCAACAGTGAATCGGCAAAAAGTGAAAAGATACTGGTTTTACTTTTCTTCTGTTGATAGGAAAGTGAAGCTCTTTAGATTTCCAGCACAAAACAAACAATCTAAAGCTGAAACTAAATTGTGAGAAGCATTTTTCATCATTTTCTAACACTACAGAAATAATACTTCAATAAACCAAAGGACAGATGAACCCAAAATGAAAGTAATCATCAATCGCAGGCCTTTTTACTACAGACAGAGATTTACTGTACGTTGTATTTGAATCAGTCAGTTGCTTCAGACGCTCTCAGGAGCTTTTCCATCAATTTTACCATCGACAATCACTGGGGACGTTGTGTTGAGCTTTATATAAATATGTTATTTTGGTAGTTTGGGGCGTTTCTTCCGTTCACTCGTGTGTTTCTCGATGCGTTCGCTTCCTGTGAGAACATTTAGATGTATGACGGGATCACAACGTGTTCACAGACACAGGAAATGAGTAAATGGCCCAACTGTTCTCTGACAAAGCCACTTATTGTAAAGCTCGGCGCAGAAACGGGTTTGAACAACAACTTTCCATAGTCAATAGATAGCACAACAATGGCTGGTGCTGGCGGGGGGGCGGCGATATAATGGAGCCGTCCCACTCATCTCTGTGACAGCCAGAGAAAAACCACAACAAAAAACCAAGAGAGGCAGAAAATAGAAAAACGGGAGGAGAGAAGGCGGCTGTGATGAATATTCTCAGCATCTCAGAAAAATCCATCTGTCAAATTATCGCCCACCTTCCCCCCCTGTTGCTCTGAACAGAGGGGGGGGGGACAATAAATAGAAAAGTTGCCACATCTAGATTTCACAAAGACCTGATATCTGCAAATTAAAACCAACACAAAGAACCTGTGTGTGTCAGTGTCTCCGCTGACCATCGTGTCATCTCCTGTGATTACATTCAACTTCCTGGTAAACAAGGACCAGCTGGTGCTTTTAATACGAGTTAAAACAAAACGCTAAAGAATTAAGAGATTTGTTCCAAATTGCTACAAATCCACTTCAGGGGAACAAAGCACTTTTCTCTTTTCTTCAGAGAGCGTGGATCACTTCACTACATCACTTTGTTTCGGCTCAGGAATCAGGACGAATGAAAAGAGCGAACAAAAGTCACACAAAGCTGATCAGCGGATCATTTCTACACTTTCATATCTCGTGTAATTCTTATCAAAGTTTGAGTAAGGCAGCAAACGTTCAGTGATCGAGCTGTGGTTCTCTCCTCTGGAGCGTGTTGTTGTCTCTACCTCATTAAACGATGTCAGGTTAAGCTTTTTGGCGATGAACTTCTTGAGGTGCAGGACCGTGGCTTGAGCCGAGCAGCGGATCCACTTGCGCTTCAGACCTCGGAGCTTGCTGCTGTTGCACTCCAAGCAGATGCTGACCTGCGGAGAGGAGAAACACAAACAGTGGAGAAGAGGATGAACGAATGTACGAGAAGGAAGAATCAGCAGAACACAAGAACCTGATTGGAATGATTGGTCGTGTTTATTACAGCCACAGACGCTTTCTTTTTCCTAGATAACTTTATTTATGAACGGCTATCGGGACATAAAGACAGTTTCAGACACCTGTTACCAAACCTGCCTTTAAGCTAAATTGCATCGGAGGAGCAGATCAGCAGAAGGGACAGTACCATTGATATTATAACTCTGCTCGTTTCAAACAAGAGAAACACAAACGGTGAAGAAGAGGATGAACGAACGTATGAAGCGGAAGAATCAGCAAAACACAAGAACCTGATTGGAATGATTGGTCGTGTTTATTACAGACACAGGCTTTTTCCTGGATAACTTTATTTATAAATAGCTATCGGGAAATAAAGACGGTTTCAGAAACAACTTAGAAAATCTGCCTTTAAGCTAAATTCGTCTCTTTTTAAGCCATTCTTGCATCCGAGGAGCAGATCAGCAGTAAGAACAGTTATCCTTAATATTATAACTCTGCTCATTTCGTGTATGTATCATAAGAATAGACTGAATGACGGTTTTCTGCTTTTCCCCTTCACATCTCACTGAACCAGTTGTGTCTCTTTGTCTTTGGCTTCTGTCATTTGACCCCCCACTGGTCCCCTCCCCCCCATGTGGTGACACGCTAGTTGGTTCTGGCCGCCGCCGGCTGCAGGAGCCGGGTTGCATCACCACCACCGAGTCCTCTGCCGCTCTCTCTTCAAACAGGAAGAGCCAACATTACTCTGGTTTCTGCTTACACCCTGGAAACCCCATCACTGGTCTTTGATTAGAACTGGCAGCGCTGGAACGTGTCTCTGTTTCCACCAGCGCTGGCAATCAGCGAGGCTCATCATGTGGAATGAAAGTCTCCGTGGTGATCTGGACTCCGCTATGGCAGCCCGAGAGGCAGCTCCTCACATTGCTGAACATTAACGACCTCTTTATGTCGCCCAGGAGTTACACACACACTTACGTATGTGACTGATGCAAGAGTGAGGCGTATAGAGAGAAAACATCATATATGGCTTTATGGTGCCACGCAGAGAAGACACGATTTCTCATCACCGAGTCACGGACGCGTGCAGACGTCTTTTTGTTGTGTTTCTTTGTGTGTCTCTCTGAGCAGCAGCAGCTTCTCTCTCTCTCCGTGCCAGTGTTGAATTTGATAAATGAGGCTTCGAGCATTTGGAGACGAGATTAATAATTCAGAGCCGAGCCGTGTTCTCTGATTCTTCCTCTTTAGGACCCAAAATAGCTGTGGTTCATCAAATTTTACACATCGGGAACATCTCATGAACATTAGATGAGAATCTGAATGTGACCCTAGCCCTCAGGATTCATCCCTCCATCCCAGAATAATCACTTCTGAAACTGCACTGTTTCATGCTTTGCTGATGATGGAAATATCTCTGAGTGATTGTGGCTGTTGTTGTCGTTCGCTGTGTGTCACTGCTTTCATTAGCTCTCTGTGGCCCTGCTGCACCCCCCAAGGTTACTGTTAATGTAACTGTGAATCCCTGGATCCTTTCCCCTGAACCTTCCTCTTCTTCTTCATCATGACGCCTGTACTCCATTACCTTTTGTTTATTTTTGCAGCTGAATAGATTTGCTTCTTCCAAACAGCTCCTTTCTCATAAAGATAACCTTCAGCATCAGTTTGGGAATCTAACACTAAATATAGGACGTCTGCAGTAAATAAATAAATCTCTATCTCCTCTTTGGCTGGAGAACAAACAGAACAACACACCAGGTTCTCTAGAGACGGACTGTAAAGAGTAAATAAGGAATCTTGGATTCCTCGGCTCGCTCCCTCCTCGGTATTAGACACGGCTGCATTCAGCTCACACAGGCGGCTGGATCAGATATTCAGAGAGCATTCTGCACCGGCGCTGAATCTCCAAAGGTCAGGATCCTCACCCTCACCAGGGGCGGCCTGTCTTCAGCGCCTGGCAGTGACGAGCGGCTCCGCCCGACACCACCGGGTCGTTCCTACGTCTAAACTCAGCAGCCAAAATGGCACAAGGACACTTTCCCTCCCCCTGTGCAACATTAGGGGAAGAAGATCTGTCTTCCCGGTGTCGTCTGTCCAGCACAACAATCACTCGGCTCCCTCTGCATTATTGATACCTCTTTTGCCGAGCTTGAGATTGTGCCAGAATACAAATGAAATCAGGAAATATCCATTCTGAATGCCTCCGGTGGACGGTGGACCCAGACACTAAATGAATAAATCCAAATTAAAGAGCCACAGAAACCAAAGACAAAGGAAACCTGTAATTGTGAAGCAGACTGGTGAATCACACTGAGGCCGCTTTTATAAAAGCAATTATTGAAATGCAGGCTTTTAAAAAAAAGGTAATTGTCCCGACAATTATCAGCAACAGTATTTTTCTCACTTGTGCTTTTGTTCCTGACAGCTCGCTCTGCAACCCGTCATTACTTTAAAGCGTTTGCTGCTTCCAAGTCGTTTTAGGAGACAAACTCTTTTTGCACAGCCTCTGAATTCTAATGTGAAAGCACCTGTTCACCTCTGTAACATAATCATCATGTTCCTTTTCATGTTATCTAACCATGCAGATACTTACACTGTCAATTATCCTGCCTCCATATGAATAAAATGAGGGATGTGATTATGTTTGTGTCGCTCACTTCACCTAAAGTCCTGATATTTCACTCAGAAAACAAAGACTTTAAACGTCACCACTTCACGACCTGATTGTGAAGTTTTGAGTTCTACTCCATAAAAAGATTGATGATTGATAGACCACAAAATCTAAAACACCAACTTCTCTTTCCTCACACTTCCTAACTTTGAACTATGAATTAAGCAAACCTAAACTTTATCTTAGTTTATAAAAGACCAGCTGCCGAGGGGAGAGAACAGCAGCAGCATCACTCACCTGCTCGTCGCTACGGTGATAGTCGTTGTCCTCCTCTGGTTTCTCCTCTCCCGCCTCCTTGTGGGCGGTGTCCTCTGATTTAGCATCGCCTGTTCAGGAGGAGGAGAAGAAGAAGAAGTGTTCAGCGCCGTGTTCTCGGTTCTGAATCACAACAAAACACTTGGTCCCCAGAGAAAGGGAGACAGACAGATCTAAACCTGCAAACTGTAAACATGTCAAAGTAAAAAACTGAAGACAATCATTCAATCGGTGGATGATTCTTGGACAATTTGTCTGAGTTGAAATCGAGCCTTGTTGGACGATGGGGGGAAACAGACATGTTTGTCTCTGTGCAGGTCTGTAACAGCCCGAGCCTGTCGGAGTGTAAAGCGCCTCCGAGGCCCGTTTATGAGACAATCACATGTGTGAGGGTGTCACAACAGCCGTTAAGTGAATCAGCTGCAGTCTGAGCACGTTTCTGGAACACAGGGACTTCTAATCAGGAGAAACCCCTCAGTCATCCTCCATGTTGATGAGCCTGTGGGGGGGCGAGGTTCCTCTGGTTGTGACACACGGGTTTTTCTCAGGGAAATGGAGACAGACACTCTGGGCCACTGAGGCTAATGTGTTCAGAGCATGAAAGCTACTGCTCCTGTTTAATGATACACAAAGTAAAGCCTGAGGTGCTGGAGGAGAACTGGTGTTTAAAGGCCGGGGGTGACTTTCTTAATTGGCTTTTATGAGCTGGTGTCACAGACAATTTTTAAAGTGAGGTTTATGAAAGGTCCTGTCTTCACCCACGTGGTCCGGCTTCCTCGTTTGTGCACGTTAACCCATCTGTCAGTCGCCTAAACATCTTTTAAAAACACCTCATAACAGGAGCTGCTGCTAAATCGTCCCGAGCAGGCGTGGCTCTATGTGCTGGGTTTTATCGTTGGCCGTGATATTGTAGTATTGAATTGTTTCATACGAGATGTATTTATCCGAGTCAAAACCGAGGCGCTGGGACAAAATTGCTGCTCAGATGTGTATTGCTTTTCTGTAAACTTTACAAAGAGAAGAGAAATTCAGTGTCTTCTCCTCAAGTGTGTGTGTCTGTCTGTGTGTGTGTGTGTGATAACGGACAGTTCACTGCTCAGACTGTAGATGTGATTGTGCTCAACCCTCTGTGACCATTTTCCATTTGGACTAACTGTCACCAATTCTGCAGGGTATTACCGGGAGAGGCCTGAGCTTGCTTTGGTGTCTCTGCGGTGATTGTCTCCAGAGTCGGCTTCTCTGATTGCTTATCAAGGGGGGGGCGGGGGGGGGTGCTCTTGTTGTTGTGTCTCACCTTCAAACAACCCCAGAGTATCTCACCCGTCGTTGTCCCTAAATAGACACGACGGCATCAGGTAATGATGTCGCTCGAGTTCAGGGATTTCTCTTCTTCTTCTTCTTCTTCTTTGTTTCATTCAGTTTAACAATCGAGTTTGGGTTTGAAACAGTCGAGCGCTGGCGGGTTTGTGATTGATGGGATCTCGTATACAATCAGGTCCGCAGAGGGACGGACAATAACATTTTCCAGGGAGGCGTCTTTGGGGGTAAACCATCCGTTTGTGTGTGGGAGTTTATATATTGTCAGGAAAGAGGAAGGCGCCGCGGCCTCGTCTTCCTCCATCTTCTTCACTAAGTGCTCGTGAAACCGAGCAATTTGGAGAAAATGAGTCTCGTGCGCTGACGGAAGTTTTTTGATTCGCCGGTGACAAACGATGCTTATAAAGGAAACTGTGTTTGCACTCAAAGAAGAAGTGAACGGAGCTCCGATTTACAGAACGTCTGGTGCCTGCAGTGATTCAGTCTCACCCATTAACGTCAGGGCGCTATCATTGGTTGAGTGATGGGTCTATGGTGCAAACTACACCATGTGTTGTCTTTGTGTGCAGCAACAGCAGGATGGCGCTTATGAGTTGACTCAAAGACTCAATAGAAACTGTTTGAACTACTCCTATGACATCGTATATTTTGCCGCTGCTGTTCCACATATTTAAAATGGTCTAAATAAGATATATCACTCAATAAACAGTATCTTGTGTAGAAAGCAGTCCCATAAACAACTGTGATTATTGTTTTTCTTGTCAAACGTTTGCTTTTTAGCACAAACGCAAACGATGGAGAAATGCAATTCCACAGTTCCTGGGTCTCCACCTCTGTTTGCATTAAATGATCCGTGAAATGTATTTGTGTATGAACATGAATGTGTGTTTGAGCATATGTCAGTGCGTGTGCGTGTGTGTGTGTGTGTTTGTATCTGTGTGTGGCTGTAAACTTGACTTCAAGTGGAAGCTGGAGAGCATTTCCACTTCCATTTGAGCCTTAATTACCAAAATCAGAGAAGGGATTAAGCGAGCGATTAGGCCTGCCAGCACGACGGCCCTCTGGGCGCAGTCACACCAGCACTCGCTAGCTAACTGGTTCGGAAAAGAACCACAAGCTCCTTCTGACTGGTTAAACTGCCTTCGTCTCTACTACTTAATGGTTCCCACTGTTACTGGTCATCCCTCTGATGTTACTTATGCTCACAGCTCCATTCTTCACAGAGTACAGTGAACCAGTGAACCTGTAAATGAACACTCCCAGTGGATTTACAGTATTTAGTCCACAAAGTAGAAATGTGCAGATTTTCTAATGTGTGGTTGTGTAACATTTTCACAGCAGTTCCTCCCTGACAGTGCTGGGAGGTGTGAACACTGGGCGTCGCCAATCGTACCATTGCGCTGATCTAGATGAGTCTTCATGTTGCAAAGTTCCCCTTTAATGTCTCCGGGCACTTCCATCCCCAACTTCTGATAGAAATCTCTCTGCTTCTTTATCTCCGCTGCAAAAGAGAAGAAGAAACAGAAAGAAGTGAGACAAGGGGGCGACTGTTTCTCGAGGTCACCGCTGTTGCCAGGCTTCTGAAGTTCACTGGAGTGTGTGTGTGAGTGTGTGAGAGTGTGTGTGTATGTGCGTTCGTATGTGTGAACACTGAAACTGTTCCATCACAGATGCTTGGCCCATCCAGGATAGCAAGAATATTCTATTATAATGTATTTATGCATTTCTTAACGATGCAAACTAACATTTTAAGTGTATTAGATGGACCCACTCAGTGTTACATTACAAAGAAACACACAACACTCACCCTCTTGAAGTCCCGGTACCAACTTGTAGACAATGTCTTGCATTGTTCTGTCATGGCTGAAGAGAACAAGGAAAGGGTTAGTTAGTATAATCGCTTATAATCAATATAAATACATATTTATTTTAGTTATCATCCTTAATATATCCTTATATGTAGTGATAACCTTGATACCCAGGATCCCTTTTGATTTAAAACAGTTTCAATAGATTAGTAAAGACAGAAAAAGACTAAATCTGCTTCATTACATTATTATATATTATATTTTTTGAGACTTTCCTTCTTGTAAATGAGGTCCAGATTATATTTATGCCTCTAAATGCAACAACCTGAGGAGAAATAATTCGTCAGAAATGAACGGCTGCACTAAAAAGTTTGGAAAGTCGAATATAATAAATGAATCACAACTTCCCAAACGCTGAGAGCTTTTTCTGAAGGTGTCATTTATGCAGAGAATTCAAGTGACACCCGCCCTCGGAGGCCGCGCTGCAGCATATGCTGCGTCACTCAGTGTTAGAGACTTTTTCCCTGTCTGGCCACGCAGGTGACGCAGGTGCACAGTGGGGGGGGGGCTCCGGGCGCCGTCACCCTGACACACAGGGACACGCACACGCTGGGTTCGCTTCGGTTCTACGGAGGAGAAACCTCCAGAAGAATGTGACAGGTTCATCACCCCTGCTGTTCGCTGGGAGAGAGACTGAATCTGAGGCAGTATGATGGTGAGGCTCCAGATACACAGCAGACCACTGCCCCCTGGTGAGCAAACACTGCAACACAAAGCTGAACCAAAAGCTGAGGCTGTCTTAACCTGCTGGTAAACCTTCTGTACTCAGGCTTCAATCAGGAATTAATTTAGTCCTTATTGATCCAACTCTGTTTGTTGTATTCTGTCCTCTCTCGGGCGTCGCTCCAGGAAACAGATTCCAATCAGGTGACGACTTTTATCAAGTTAAATAAATGTTGTAATGAACAAAAGGACTTCGACACAAAAGGTTCTTAAAAAGATTAAAGGTTAAAAAGGGCGACATTTCATGTTTCTTTCAATATAAGTAGAACTGAGAAGAGCTCAGAGCAAAATCTAAATCTGTGCATCTGCCTCCTGATCTGCATCCACACCAAACTTTAACGGTTTCTTCTGACACCCATCCCTGCATTTAGTTTGGCGAATATCAGTTTGGTTATTCTGACAGCAAATATACCAACAAAGAAACAGACACAGTGGAAAATATAACCTCCTAATGATTAAGTTCATTATAGAAATGGATGCAGGTATTCTGAACCTGGGGATTGGGGCTCGTCAGAGGGTCACAGATATGAAACTGATAAGAAAAGAAAACTATCAGCCCCAGAACAGCAGGATATTCTTTGTAAGTATTTTGATATATTTTACGTTTAATTCTGTGAAGACGTTATAGTGAAAACTAGAAGCTACACTTGACAGAACAAGTAGAGGGACGACTTTTGCTCGTCTGAGTTTGACTTTAGTTTGAAGAGCACTTGGGGATAACGACCTGCTTCAGTCACCTGTTGAGTGTTTTGTCCTCACGTCTCTTGTGATGTCTCCCATCAGCTCGAGGGGGGGAAAGAAAAGCAGCTGTGCAAAGAGCTAATGTGTTCTGAATGGAGCAATTCCAGGGAAACAATGAGTCTGCAGACAGCACAGTTTAGGAGGTAATGACTTAATTGCTGGTGCAGATGAGCTTTGTGTTTCGTATTAATCAGACGTTGATGGCTGAGCGCTCCAGAGGAGGTTCGAGCCTCGTGATCCCTCACGCTGCAGGATGTCACCTGGCAGAGCCGACTCCCCAAACAACAAGGGAAGGACTTTTCTAAATGAGACTTCTTCACTTCAACCTGAGGAGTTAATCAGTGTTGGTGTAGAAGGTTCTGGAAAAGCTCTACAGTTGATAACCTGCAGTAAATGGCTCAAGTTGTCTTCTTATTGTTTGCACTTCTACAACCTGCATACACTATTTCTTTAACACTAATTTACTCAGTGAATCGTGTAGTGTCCTTTGAAGAAACACACAGAAGTAGAGACCACCCTGAGCACGGTGACCACAGAGGTGCAGGGTCTGTGTTTCCTGTCCAGAGGAAAAGGTCACGGCCATGAGCACTTTGCTGTGTGGTAGTTTTCTGGCAGGGAGCTGGTGACGCCCCCAGAGGCACAAGTGGCTCTCTACACACTGATGTCAACATGTCGGTTTGTGGTTGTGTGCATGCAAGGGTGTGCATGTGTGTGCACTTAGGGAGTGTGTGTGTTGAGGGTCTCTCACTCACCCGATGTACTGCAGTGGATGGCTCTGATGAATAACAATCCTACACGTGGGGCACGTGTTGTTTTCTTCCAGATATTTCACTAGACAACTTCTACAAACTGGAGACACACAGACACACACACACATGGTTACTACACATGTTTAAATCAAGCGATGAACAATATTGTTTATTTAGTTCAGACAGTTGTATTGAAATGACAAATATTGTAAACGTGAAACTGTGACTAAACTAAAATATAATCCTGAAAATCTTCTGTTTACTAATGTTGATTGAAATCACAACTGGCAACTTGAGAATGAAATCACACGTCGGACTTTTTCCAAACATTAATACAGCTGAAGAAACAGACACACACGGCTCTTATTGTCATATATGATATAGTTGTTTATATGCTGTGGACAGAATTTAGCTTGTTGACATAAGCACGTCAGGGATATGTCATGAGAGTCTTGATGTCTTTTATTTGTGTTGAGTTGAATATTGTTAGTCTTATTAATTTATTTCCAAACGGATGCAAAATCGTGGCTGCAACTAACATCTCTATTCATCACTTGAATTATCAAATATACTGTTACTGTAAATCAATCAATAGTTTGTAGTCTGTAAACCTAGTCTATATAACTTCTCAAGAGCAGAAATCAATATCTCCAAATTGTTGTGTCACAGATATGAAACTGATAACAAACTGACAACAATTTGAATCCCAGAATAATTGAGCTTGAAATGATATAAAGGAGAGAAACAGTAAAAGCTCATGTGTGAGAAGTTGAAAGAAGCAGATGTTGAAGATAAATCAAGTGTTTCATAACAAGTTTGATTTAATGAATCAGCTAATCGTTTGTTTCAGTTACACAAATCCTACACAAACAGAAAGGAAGTGATTAGAAGAGGAACAGAAAGGAAAGTTTGACCCCTGTGATGATGTAATGATGAACCAGTGAAACAGTTTATACTCAAGATAATTGATTTCTCACCGGTGAATCCCTTTGTATGCACAATAAGACCCTCATCTGTGGGGGAGAAGCGCCATCGAGTGGACATGCGAGGTACTACACTGTATGGGTTCACGTCACAATCTGGCCTGCAGCTGAACGAGTCAACTGGTTTGACCTTTGTGATATTGATACTTGTCTTTAATAGAGGAAAGCGACTTGCTGCAGGTCGGTCAGATGTTAATCAATAAAGAAAAACACATGAATTCCTTAAATAAGCTGCTACTCCAGCTGACGTTGGCCGCTCTTAAATTATTTGCTTGGTCCAAATCTCATAGATACAATATACATTTTCTGCAACTTAAACTCTTTCAACACACATTAGACATGTCTGTTAACTATAACCCAGGCCCAGTTATGAGGCTTGTCTGGAATAAACCATATCAATGAACCTAATTCACAGCCTCACAGGACCAACCCTCAGTGACTCTAATGTCGAATGCACCAGGAATGAAAACACAGAGTTTGATTGAGCTCGACCTCAGGCGATGAAAACCACAGACACCTTCATTATTCTGCAGCAGCAGATGATAATGATTTCACAACAACAACCACCACAACCTATCAGCTGTGTACAAACCACAAGCGTCTGGCTCCCTGTCAGTGAGCAGTGAAATCTGCCTTGTAATCAGGATCAGCTCAGAGACTCCCTGGGGCGTTAGAAAACAGGTAACTCACGGGCTGCACCACTTCCTTTTCACTTCAGGAGGCGCTAGAACAGACACCCACGTGTAAAGCACCGGGTTTGGTCTGTAGGGGCAGAGCGCTCCAGCTCCAGCACACGATGCTCTCAGGGACACAAGGCCTCGTGGTTACACAGGAAACATCTGGCTGAAGGAGGAAGTTTCTCCCCTTGAACGTGTTGCAAGAGTGACGAGACGTGTGACTTCAGACTACACGATATTTAAAGTCTGCTAATCCTCGTGCAGCCTTCTTGGAATAGTGGGAGACTGGGATGGAACGAGCGACTCTCTGGTTAGTGGACGATCCGCTCTACCTCTTCCTGAGCCACAGGAGCTGTTGCAGATTTGTTTAGATATTTAGCCTCCTATAGAATATCGAATCACGTCTTTGAAGAGTTTGATCCAACTGTGACGTAAACTCAAACAGTTTTGAGAACGTCTCATTACCTCAGACTGGACTATGTGCAACTTATGTTTCTTTAACTGAAAAACGAAGAAGTGTGTCTTTGAGAAAACTCTGAAGATGCGTAGCTTTTAGGGCTTTAAGGCTTAAAGAGTTTCCTCATGTATAAAGGACAGACAGTATGAAGACTAACTGCAGACACTCACAGGACTGTATTATCCTACTTTACTGAAAACACCCAGCTAATGATGAACCACTGTGTGAATAAGAGGCGACATCTTCTCTCCTTCGTCTGCCGGGTAATAAATGTGCAGATTTCATCGCAGTGACAAGAATCCAATTTTCTGTGAAACGGCGAATCTGATTGTTTGTTCACCTGAGAGGCTTCTTCTTTTAAATCATAATGAATTTATACATAAATAGGAACAAAGGAAAGTTCTATGTTGCTAAAACACTATGAAACTCCATAGCGCAGCTGGTCTGACAGACAGAAGGCACTTCAGAGCTGCTGATGAAACACCTGATACAGGTTGTGTCAGAGAGCAGATAGAAACAAAGCTGCACGGATCACTGAGGCATCGACCGGCCTCCAGGATTCATCTCATCTCAGGTAAATCCTGGAGGTAAAAAAAAACCTGAGCCAAGAAAAAGAACAAACCCCGGGAGACGAGCAGAGCCGAGTGTAAACAAGAAAGTGACGAAACAGAAACAAGGAGAAAACTGACAGGAGACAGAAAGACGGGAACAAAACAAGGAGATGAAGAGCGGAACTTCAAGGGAGAGAATATTTGAAAGGACACGGAGAGAGCTGGTGTGTGTGTGTTTGTGTGTGTTTGTGTGTGTGTGGGGGGGGACTTACAGGTGTGTAAGCACTCGGTGACGGTGGTGGCGTCGATCAGGTAGCCCTCACACAGACGACATGTGATGTGGGCGTTGATGTGACACAGCTTTATCTTCCTCGTCAGCATGTCGGGGTTCTGAGGAAGAAGAACAAACACAAACATTAAGGACTGAAGCTCAGGACGAGTCAAAAGTTGAATTTGCCTGAGAGCAAAACAAAAAACATGATTTAGCTCCAGTCAAAACACCTTGAGCGTACGTTAAGATGTCTGGGAAATCAATTTGTGTTGGTACTATTCATTCCTTCATTTCTTTTATCGATATATTTTAGTGAAAACTACAAAATGAAAGTTCTATTTCTCGAGACAAGAAAGCACAAACCCACAAAGAGGTTGAAAAATGCCAACACGCCTATGAAACCACATTTAAATCCTCTCTAACCCATAAAACGTTCTTCCAACACCAAGTCTCGTGGAAATCCGTCCTGTAGTTCTTATTTAAACTAACTCACAGACAGAACACTTTCTCATTGTTAAAGCTTCTATAGAACTTTAATGTGACATTTATTGAAGTGTTTAAGGCTTAAAAAAAATCTATTTCAACATTATCTACAAGTAAAGGGATATATAAATATTTTATGGCAAAAAACATTTAGTATTTGCATCATATATTTCCATAAACTACAAAAGTGCCCACATCTGTAAACACACTGAGTAGATTGTTGCACATGTGCAGATGGGATGAAAAAACACATCCCGACATCCTCACTGGTTTTTAACTGGAGCTGGATTTAAACCTAAATACTGAAAGTTTCTGTTCAGGTGGACAGAAAATTCACCAGCATCTATTGTAATAATCGATTTATCACTTCGGTGTTAAATATTCACTTGATCCTGCTTCTCAGATTTTACTGCTTTTCTCTGTTAAGTCACGAGAAACCAAATCTTTTTGTTGTTGACTGTTTGTCCGACGAAGACTGTGGGAAACTGTGAAATTGACATTTTGTCCTCAGAACACTTTCTGAATGTCGAGTGGATTTAACGACAGATTAACTGATAATTACACAATGTGACCTCTTTTCATTGTGCAACATTTATAACTTGTGCCTGTTACAACTCTTCTCCTTTTCTCTTTCTCCTCCTTCTGTTGTGTTTGCTTTATATTTCTATTATTTGTGCGACAGTGATGAGCCTCACAGCAAACACAGACAGGATTATTTTCCAAAAAAGCAAGCACAAACTATATATATTCAATTATATGAAGGTTAAAGATGCACACTTCTACAAAAACATCAAGCACACGACATAAGTGAATTCCAGAGCGAATTTCACCTCTAGAAAACATATTGTTGAGCACAAGCAATATCAAAAAACACAAACCACAGCAGGCACAACACTGCCAGCAGCAGGAAAATCCCCACAAACACAACACAGAACATTATGTGGAATATTGCTGCAGCATTTCACAGCTTCATTGTTTTTCCTACGTCTGTCCTCATCGCACCCCGGGAGCTACTTAACCATCGCTCCTGCTTTTCAGTAAACACGGGGCCTGTGTTTTCCTCCTGGATCTGAGCCAGAAGAAAACCAGATTCTGCAGCAGCACCGACAGACTCTTACAAAAGGAAATCACTGAAAATACGTCAGGTGGTGTCTTCTATTGGCAGTGACGAATCTCTGCCAGCGTCAAACCACAGGTGGAGACCCTGAGCTGCAGCTGAACCACACACAGATTATCCAGTTCAACACGTTTCTGCTCCATGACAATCTGACGAGAGGCCGACGGGCTGCTACAGCTGCTGATGATTCATAGATGTTAAAAGCAGCGATTGTTGCTTTAGAGACGCTTAAAAGACAATAACTGTCATTTGAATCTGAGTAGCAGTAACAAACAGGAGCTGTGGCTTCAGTGAGGCCTTGTTCCACTTCCAATGAGACGCATCTTACTGAAAACACACTCCCAGTCCACCTGTACATGTCACACAGATTCCACTACACACACAAACCCTGCAGCGATTCGTCAAACAATGGATTAGTCAATCAACAAAGATGTAATCTGCCATTACTTTGATCACTGAACAGTGTGATCTGAGTCACGTTTTGAGTAGATGTAACCGATGTGCAGGGCAATGAATGTTTTTCAGAATGATCACACATTTGTGACTGCACACCTCGATAGGGTCGACATGTTTTTTTCTTTGTTGGGAGTAGATGCACTCAACAGTTCTGACACCGATCAGGCCTCATCCACTGAAGATGACCGAGAGATCGTCGTTGAAGCGATGAAGCAGCTTCCACCAGGTGGAGCAGACAATTAAACACTTCCTTTGATGTTGTTGAAGATGCCAAGCAGACACATCCACACCATGAAGAGGACAAGCGATCCAGACTATCCTTTGATGAGTCCTTTGATCAAAGACCATCCAGAACTTGAGGAGATCAAAATTCTGGAGCGACCGTTGCGTTTATCAGAACCGCTTATTTGGTAAATTTGTTTGTGTTTTCTGAAAAACCTGAAAAAGTTACTTGGGCCATTGGGTGACAATGTAAAAGTGCCAAACTTAATACAGGGAAATGGGCGTTCAACAGTTCACCACCGAGGCAAATGGCGCAAAAAACAGTGTCATTAAAACACATACACAATACAAATTGGAAATAATTATTATTAAAAGGACATTTTTACTTCTGTTGCATAGAAATTTAAAATATTTGATATATTAAACATTTGAAAACAAGAGATTTTATGCTTCTCTTTGTTACACATGAAACCCCAATCAGGATCTTTGGGTTTTGAAATCTTACAAATTAGGACTTTTGAAGATGCAACCTTGGTCACTCAGACAAGTTCAGTCATTTTCCTTCTAACATTTTCTGGAATTTAATCGACTATATGGTAACATATTGTAATTGTTTTAACTGACGGATTGATTTATAATGAAATCAACAGGTTATAACATGCACACATGTATGTTAATAAAAGCCAGTGACTGAAAATCCAAATGAACAAGAGGCGTCGCACTAGAACAGTCAACAGGAGCCACAGATAATTGTCTCCTCCCTGTAGTGTTGCTAGTTAAAGCACAATTATTTGACAAATTAATGCAGGATGTTTTATGAAAATAACACTTTTCCCACCAGACAGCTCCCAGTGTCCCTATTAGCACCAACAGGAACAATGCAGACACATACAGCAGATTAAAATAATAATGAGCCATTTTGCGACGCCCATTGAAAATTCCTTCAGAATATGTAAATTTTCACCACTTTCTAACTTTCTGCAAATTTTGGTAAGAAGTTGAGCATGTTAAAGCCCTCAAAAAGCCAATTCATTTGCCTGAATAATAATAATAATAATAATAATAATAATAATAATTAAATAAGAAAAACTATATATGATATATGAAACAAAACATCAATAAATGCAATATAATTATAAAAAAAGAGACGGGAGAGGAGACCACTGCATCACAGACGGTAGGATCTGAAACGGACATGGATATAGAGGAAAAAATAAAACAAATGAGGAAAAGACAGAACACTCAGAGGCATACGAGGATAAATAAGAAAAGTAAAACTAAGGAAAAAACAAAATGAAAATAACAATACTAATGAAAGCCCTTGGACAAGTACGACAAAGCAAAAATCGCAAAAATGGCCAAAATGGCCACTAAATCCAAAATGGCGGGCTTCCTGTTGCGTTTTTCATAATGCCCTTTGTGACTTTTTTTCATGATTAGTCACGATACACCTCTTGCCCGATTTTGGTGAAAATCGGTTATGTGAAAACCTAGGGGCTGGGTTCCAGGGGGCGCTGTTGAGCCATTTTGCCACGCCCATTTCCAAATTCTCCAGAATACGTAAATTTTCACCACTCTCTAATTATCTGCAAAGTTTGGTAAGAAGTTCAGCATGTTAAAGCCCTCAAAAAGCCAATTCATTTGGGTTAGAATAATAATAAGAATAATCCTTACAATTTCAATAGGGCCTCTCACCATTCGGTGCTCGGGCCCTAATAATAATAATTAAAGCCCTCAAAAAGCCAATTCACTTTAGTCACAATAATAATAATAATAATAATAATAATAAGAAGAAGAAGTTGAGCATGTTAAAGCTCTCAAAAAGCCAATTCATTTGCCTGAATAATAATAATAATAATAATTGAAAATTCCTTCAGAATACGTAAATTTTCACCACTTTCTAACTTTCTGCAAATTTTGGTAAGAAATTGAGCATGTTAAAGCCCTCAAAAAGCCAATTCATTTGCCTGAATAATAATAATAATAATAATAATAATAATAAAAATTTTAGGGCTGCAAAGCAGCACTGGGTGGGCCCGAGCACATCCATTTTGAAGCGTTGCATGCTTTTTGTCTGAAAAAACAAAAATAACCAGTTCTGAGAGAGAGAGAGACGTAACCTTTGCAAGACATAAAGTTTCCTTTGATCTAGGAAGACTGAAATCAAAGGATTCATGGTCCATGTATGTCCGCGTTACAGAACATCGTGTTTTAATGGCGTGTAATCAAACTTTGACACCACGCCACGGTCACACCGTGTGATTAAAATAAAATCTGTCAGTCAGTTTTTATCTCCATCTTGTTGTGATGACACTCATCTCAATTTGAAGTTGATCCGATGAAAACCCTGGTACAAGTGTATCAAAGAAAAAATGTGGAATATGGCCAAAATGGCCACTAAATGCAAAATAGCAGGCTTCCTGTTGTGTTTTTCCAATTGCACCAAGAGACTTTTTTGTTTGTCTGGTCATGATACACCTGTATATCGATTTTTGTGAAGATAGGTCAATGGGAACACCTTCTGGGGGTCTCGGGGGGTCTCGGGGGGCACCGTTGAGCCATTTTGCGACGCCCATTGAAAATTCCTTCAGAATATGTAAATTTTCACCACTTTCTAACTTTCTGCAAATTTTGGTAAGAAGTTGAGCATGTTAAAGCCCTCAAAAAGCCATTTCATTTGCCTGAATAATAATAATAATAATAATAATAATAATAATAATAATAATAATAAATAATAATAATAATAATAATCCTTACAATTTCAATAGGGTCTCACCAGACACCTTTGATGTCTGTGCTCGGGCCCTAATAATCCACTGCTGCCTCAGCTCAAACACACAATAATGAGCCGTCCCTCAGACGCTTCTAACTGTAAAAACACTTCTTTATTAAAAGTGATTGCTCTGCTCCAGCTACTTGTTTCCATGAAGTTTGGATTTGCTGTCTGTTGCACACTCTCCTGCAGCAGAGCAGCCCCCCCCCCCACCCCGGGTGGGAGCATGAGCCCAGAAGACTCAATTAAATTCAAAATACTGTTTTACAAGTGAGTTTGCAAACACAAGTACACACATGCAGACAATTCATCAACATACATAACAACACTCAGCAAAACAAATACTGGGAAGATATGAAAAATCCCTGCAATGCAAACTGCAGCGTGTGTGTGTGTGTGTGTGTGTGTGTGTGTGTGTGTGTGTGTGTGTGTGTGTCACTTTACGGGGGAGATACCCTTCTGTTATTGGTATTGTGTCACTTCCTGTACATCCTAACCAATGCTGCAGCTCGGTTTCAGCTTCTGTATCTTGCTGCTGCTCCTGTTCCCTCTCACATCTTTGATGAAGTCTCACAATCTGGTTTCTTACTCATAACATACTTTGATTGTTTTATTATTATTTATGCAGTTTTGGAGAGAAACTTCATGCACCATAGATTGACGTGAGTGATGTGAAGACTGAATTTAAAGGGTGATTTTTAATGTTTACTACAATATCTTTGTAGAAGACAAGAAAAAGATAAAGAGGAAAGTGTTAGAGAGAGAAAGTAGAGGTTGTATTGGATTTAAAGGTTAAAGTCAGTTATCATAGAACTGCTGGTTGTCATGCTTGTGTTCTACTTTTCTAATAAAACATGCGCTGTTCCTTCTACTGAACAATATCAATATTGATCTCAGGTCACTGAAGGAAATCAATGAATATTAAGACAATAAAATGTCACATTGACTAATGCATAATCTTTCTAAAGAGCAGACCTAAGATTTTCTGTTCATCTCTAGCAGGGTAAACTTTTAGAATAACAAAGAGCGAGCGTGAGCTTTCAATTTGAAAGACTGAATCATGTCACTTCTGTCTCCATCAAATCAACAAACCGGTTTGTTTTCAGTTCTGCTTTGACTGAAAACAATCAGCGATTCATTTAATTTATCCGATGCAATTAATGTTTAATTACTATTATATTATAGACGGTACTTTTTAAATGAGTGAGTGACCGGCTCCCTGTCTGGAGCGTGTGACAGACTCATCAACAGACCACCGCAGACGACAGTCGCGGGCAAATGATCAGATGTGAAATTACAGCCAGCCACATTACAGATAATGGACGGTTGTGTCTGGTGATTAAGGCACCGAGGCAGATCCCATCCATCATTTAGAGGCTGCAACCTGTTCTGAGATCTGCGCTGACTGACTGCACAGGCATCTGCACACTGAGGTCGACACGAGGAGGAAGATGTGCAGACGCCAGATGAACGTGGAGGTCGAGATATTTTATCTGTGCAGCTTGACGAGGTTCACATCCTCAAAGTAACAATAAGTTTGCTTAGAGAATTCTAAACAATCTACAACGACACGGATGGAGCTGAAAAGATCCGTCTTTTATAATTAATGGAGTAATTTTTAGGCAAAATAGCTTTGAAATTGTGAGTATTTGCTGTTTTGTGTCAGAAAATCTTACATATTTAAATTCTAAAGAGCTGATTAGACTAAACGGAAAAAAATTATATGGATTTTAATTTCTAATTTCAGGCATTGTAGTGTGTCAAAAAAACATTTGTGGAATGAGTGAGCAGCCATAGTCAGAATTGTTGTGATTTTGAAATGATATTTTCTACGTGGAGCATAGAGCTACTATCGGGTTGGGAGATGAAAGAACAGAAACAAGAGGAAACCAAACAGCGTGCTTCTCTCACCCCTAATACCGCCATGCGTCGGCTGTGGATGGTGCAGCAGCCACGTCTCTTCCTGCGGTTGTACGGCCGACAGTGTTAGCTCCTCATCATGGAGAGCCTCTCATCGGAGCCTGAAGGAGACAGAGGAGCAGAGTTAGAAATCTGTTTGTTATGCAGCAAGGTCACAAACCAGGCGAGGACGGCTGAGCTGCACGAGATTCATTCAGCCCCAGGAAGTGAGAGACGATCTCGAGGGACAGATTCAGGACACGTTTTAATTCCAGGTGTGAACAGACGTAGTGAGATTCTGACCACGTGTGAGCAGATCTCTCAGGGTGGATGTCTATACCAGGTCTGAACAGGGACACAGAGACAAACAAACATTCACATTCACAACTATGGACGACTAAAGGCCGGAGCATGCTTCTGCGTTTTCATGGGCCCGGAAGCGCAAGAGCCCTGCCGGGCCCCCTACGCGCTAACGTAGCCCTTCTTACGTCCTTATGTGCTTACGTGCGTCGGCCAATTTTTCTAACTAGACGACAATGCCCCGCAAGCGTCACCCGCCCGCAAGGGCTGTGATTGGTCTGCTAACTACATCATTTCCGGAGTCGCATTTCCGGTTCATGCCCGGAAACCACGGAAGATTTAGAAGAACGAATATGGATCAAATAGAAGAGCACTTGGCAGAAGAGATCCGACACTATGACCACTAGTATAACCCGTCACTGACCGGCGGATTTTTCCACCAGAAAAAGGCTCTGAGGAGCTCTTCTTCGTGCCACACACGAAGAAGAGCCGACTTTGACAAAAAACATTACTCCGCCTAGTGTTCTGGCGGGGAATTGCATGGCAACCCGCGCAATGGTTGGAAAATCATGAATGAGAACGAGTCCTGCGTTACAGCTGCGTGCTTGCGGGCCCCTGACAACGCAGAAGCATGCTCCGGCTTTAGATTCTCTAATTCAGGGGTTTACAACCGGGGGTCCGCAGCCCCCTGGTGGTCCACGACGGCTTTGCTGGGGATTTGCGAAATTCGCTTTGATATTTCAACACATTTCCAGATTACTCTTGAATATCGTGAAAAATATCTAAAATAAGAAAAATGTCTAAAATAATATAAAGGTGCTGGTGATCATGTGTGATATTGTATGATTATCATTTGTGACATATTCTGCATTACTTTGTCATCTTCCCTCTTCAGTTGTAGCCCCAGTTCATGTTGATTGTTATTGATCACCGTTACTTTAACGTTCTCTCAACATGTCAGCTACATGTCTGTACATTTAAGTCATGAACGTTATATATTAATGTACATATGGTTCTGAGATGCAGTACAACTACAAACTGCATTTTAATTTATGCCCGAGCACCGAAAGGTGAGAGGCCCTATTGAAACTGTAAAGATTTTTATTATTTCCCTTTGGGGGGGGGGAGGGGGGGTTTCAGGGTCTAGACATGCTCAAAAGTTATGAAACTTTGCAAGAAATTCAAGACCTACGGATATTTTACTAGACTGAAGTAATTTGAAATGGGCGTGGCAAAATGGCTCAACAGCGCCCCCTGGAAAGCAGCCCCTAGGTTTCCCTTTGACCGATCAACACAAAAATCGTGGCCCACGTGTATCATGACCAGACAAAGAAAAAAGTCTTGTAAGGGAAATATAACAGTTGACCATAATAATCATGTTTATTTCCCCTTTTGATTGATCATGATTGAATCTCTCACAATGCTCTCCTCGATCATGCTGTTTCCTGTACTACTGAATGTATATAGGCCTGATTACCATAGACACTGTAATCTGATTTTCTCTAGACACAGCCCTTTACTACAGAATGCATATTGGTCTGATTGCTCTAGACTAGGCATTGTTGTATTCATGTGATCAAATGATCTCAACCTTTTCCTGTTTAGCAAACCCCCTCCAGAGTGGGAGGGGTTAGCCAAATGTATAAAACCAAAGAACTGTTTTCTATCTGTGTGCATATTACAAACTAAACTCTGTGGTATGCACCATGCTCGAGCATTAAAGAAAGGTGACAATACTGTAAGAGTTTTGAGACTCGTTTCCTCGTTGGTAGTGGGATTGTAGAAATTGCCCGCCATTTTCTATTTTCATTTTGGCCATATTCCACATTTTTACTTTGACGTACTTGTCCCAGGGCTTTCATCAGATCAACTTCAAATTTAGATGAGTGTCATCACAACAAGATGGAGATAAAAACTGATTTAGAGATCACCATGTGACTGTGGCGTCAAAGTTTGATTAAACGCCATCAAAACACGAGGTTCTGTATCTCGGACATATTTGGTTCAATCGTGTCCAAACTAGACACATAAGACAAGAGACCCGGCCTGATGACATCTACAAAGAAAGGGCAGCCCAGGCACTACGATTGGTCTACATCTACAAAAATCAATAGGGACATGTGTCTTTACATTACAAAGAAATACATCTTTTGGATACATATGCTAGACCAAACCCAACATTTTGGATTTGGTGGCCATTTTAAGCTTTTTCAGGGCCCAGACCAGGGGTGTCCAAAATACGGCCCCGCAGGCCAACTGCGGTCCGCCATCCACTTTTAATTGGCCCGCATCAAAGTCTAAAAATACAACAGTATGTCACACTGTTTAAAGGCAGCTACAGAAGAGGCAGCTGCACTAAAGGTAGCTGCCTTTAAAAAGTTTGACATAAAGGCAGCAGCTGCTGAGGGACCATACTGGTGCTCTTTTCAATGGTGTGTTAAAACATGGTAAAAAGAGGAAGTGAAGGAGAGAGGGAGGAGCAGAGATCTGTTTCTGTTCGGAGGAAGTGAATTTGTTCAACAGTCTCTGGCAGCATCTGAAATGGAGCAGCAAGAAAATCCCCTGGCCAGAGAAAGGTTCTCTTGTTGGATCTGTGTGGATCTACTGAAGGATCCGGTGACTACTGGCTGTGGACACAGCTACTGTAAGAGCTGTATTAACACCCACTGGGACAAAGAGGAGGAGAGAGGAAGCTACAGCTGCCCTCAGTGTAGACAGACCTTTACACCGAGGCCTGTCCTGGAGAAAAACACGATGTTAGCTGATTTAGTGGAGGCGCTGAAGAAGACTGGACTCCAAGATGCTCCTGCTGATCACTGCTCTGCTGGACCTGAAGATGTGGCCTGTGATGTCTGCACTGGGGAAAAACTGAAAGCTGTCAAGTCCTGTTTGGTTTGTTTGGCCTCTTATTGTGAAAAACACCTCCAGCCTCATCTTCAGTCACCTCTATTTAAGAAGAACAAGCTGGTGGACCCCTCGGAGAAGCTCCAGGAGAACATCTGCTCTTGTCACGACGAGGTGATGACGATGTTCTGCCGCACTGATCAGCAGTGTATCTGTTATCTCTGCTCTGTGGAGGAACATAAAGACCACGACACAGTGTCAGCTGCAGCAGAAAGGACTGAGAGGCAGAGAGAGCTCGGGCTGAGGAGACAAACAATCCAGCAGAGAGTCCAGGACACAGAGAAAGACGTGAAGCTGCTTCAACAGGAGGAGGAGGACGTCAATGGCTCTGCTGATAAAGCAGTGGAGGACAGTGAGGATATCTTCACTGAGCTGATCCCTCTGCTGGAGAAAAGAAGCTCTGATGTGGAGCAGCAGATCAGATCCCAGCAGGAAACTGAACTGAGTCAAGTCAGAGAGCTTCAGGAGAGACTGGAGCAGGAGATCACTGAGCTGAAGAGGAAAGACCATGAACTGAAGCAGCTCTCAGACACAGAGGATCAAAACCAGTTTCTACACAACTACCCCTCACTGTCACCACTCAGTGAATCTACACACTCATCCAGCATCAGGATCCGTCCTCTGAGGAACTTTGAGGACGTGACAGCAGCTGTGTCACAGGTCAACGGTCGACTACAGGACATTCTGAGTGAGACAGAGACACAGATTTTACAGATTGTGTCTCAAGTGGATGTTTTACTGCCTCAACCAGAGCCAAAGACCAAAGCTGACATCTTAAAATATTCACAGGAAATTACACTGGATCCAAACACAGCAAACAAACGTCTGTTATTATCTCATGGAAACAGAAATGTAGCATGTGTGAGAGAAGATCAGTCTTATTCTGATCACCCAGACAGATTTACTCATTGGTCTCAGGTCCTGAGTAGAGAGAGTCTGACTGGACGTTGTTACTGGGAGGTGGAGGTGGGGGGGGAAGAGAAGTTGGTGTAGCAGTCACATACAAGAATATCAGCAGAGCAGGAGGCTCAGATGAATGTATATTTGGATACTATGATAAATCTTGATCATTTTATTGTGATGGAAACAGTTATAACTTTTATTACAACAGCATCAACACTCCAGTGTCAGGTCCTGAGTCCTCCAGAGTAGGAGTGTACCTGGATCACAGTGCAGGTGTTCTGTCCTTCTACAGAGTCTCTGACACCATGACTCTCCTCGACAGAGTCCAGACCACATTCACTCAGCCTCTCTAACCTGGAGTTTATCGGTATGAAGCCACAACTGAGTTCCGTAAACTCAAATAGACTCGAGTCATTAATAGCAGTGATTTAGATTCTGTGTGTAAATCTTTAACTTCTTTTGTCTCCATGTTTGTTGATCAAAGTTCATCGTGGTGACGTTTCTGCTCTGCACAGAGATCAGCTGTCAATCAAACACTGACCTTCCTTTATCACACATATTTAGATCTCACTTTGTAAAGACAGAAATCTATAATTACACTGACATGAATGTGTTTGAAAGAACCCAAGCACCAAGCTGTGGGGGGCCCTATTGTATTGTATTGTATATGGGTCTATCACCCTCAAACTACACGTGTGTAGCCATCCCCCACCCACAGACATTCAGATGGTTTTAAGGAATGGGCGTGGCAAAATAACTGACTAGCGCCCCCTAAACGGCAGCCCCGGCACTACGATTGGCCGACATCTACAAAAATATATAGGGAAATATGTCTTTTCATAAAAAACAAATAAGTTTCCTGGATAGACATGCTAGACCAAACAGGAAGCCCGCCATTTAGACTTTAATGGCTATTTTGGCCATTTTCCACATTTGTACTTTGACAAACTCATAGGGCTTTCATCAGATCAACTTCAACTTCTGGGAATGTGAAGCGTTTAGCCTTGCCACAGAGAGGAAAACGCATCCAACGCGGAGACGTGCGCTTGGTCATCGTTCGTTCTCTCCCCCGACCGCAACAGGCTTCAACGGGCGGGTGCTCGGGCCCGCAAGTGCTACAACGTAGTTTTGTTTGCAATTCTTAACCACTGAAAATCAACCGTTTTTGTTTCGTTTTTTTCTCACAGATTTTTCTAGATTTGTTTGAGGTTTTTAAATAAAACCAACATGGAAAACCAAATGTTAAAACTTCCTTCTATTCACATGCACGCACGCACACACACATACACGTAGGCAAGGCGCGCGTAGACACATCAGTGGGTCGCGGATTACTTTCTAGTCAGAATGGTGGTCCCTGGGACAAAACCACTTGAAAACCCCTGCTCTAATTAACCGAACCTCAATCTGCAGACACGGGAGAACTCAGACAGAAAGACATGAAAGTTAAGATCATACTTCCCGAAAACTAGCTTTAACTTTGGTTTGGTTGTGTTGAGTAACTAAAAGGACAACATCGTACAAAGAGTTGAGTTCAATCCCAGTACGTCACCGCTCCACCCACACGGATCGACGAGCCAAAAGGAAACCACAGACGAGGATCTCACGAGTCACAACTCGAGCACGCACATTGCACAAGTGTTCACGAGCGTTGTATCCGTCCTTCACACACAGCAACATACTGTACTTCTGTCTCCCAGCCACGCAGCAGCTGTGCCAGGAGCTCTTGTGAGTCACTGTGTGATTGTAGGAGTCGGACCACTCGAGGAGGAGTCATGAAGGGAGGAGGAGGACGCCAGGTGAACATCCTCCTCCGTCTCATCCGTCTAAACACACACGTGAAAAACCCACTGCCTTTTAAAGTCAACCCGCCTGTGTCTGCTCATCAGAGCATGAAATCAGCCCAGTTAGTCTGCAGAGATGAAGTGTGGCGGGCGGGGGGGGGGGCGTCTGAGGACACGCGCTGTATCGCTGCCCATTAGAGAGCTGTCACGCGCCGATGAGCTTCACGCAGATGTTGTGGTCACGTGACGACCACGCAGCTCCTCAGTGTTTACATGTGTGCGTCTGCAGGGGTGAGCTGAGGTCACGTTCACATCAAGCATGTTCCCATGTGTGGAATGTCTCAGGAGACACTTTCGCTTTTGCCACACACCCACATGTGATTGTTTGAAACTTTCATTCCACAACAATCAACATTAATTTAATTTGTGAGAACAGTACGACTCTTAATGAGCTAAATATCAAAAATGACAGTTAAATTTGGATTTTGACCTTATTCCAGGTGCCACGTGACGTGTGTATTCATTGATGTGGTTGCAGATCAATGAATTATTTGGAGAAGTGTCAAGAAAGAACACAATATGAGTCAGACTTTCTTATCAGAAAATAGCTGCTGTCTTTCTTTTCACTGGATGATTAGAGAGTTATCACTCCAGGGAACGTGCACATGTGATAAAACACACCGACGCACACCTCTTAGCTGAGTTCAGGTCAGGTCAGCTCTCAGGCTGCTGCTGGTGATAAGGATCATTCAGATAGAATCAGGTCAGATAAGGTTGTTTCAGCATCGTCTCAGATTTTGTTCAAACCTTGTTTGTATCATGAATCGTCAAAAAAAGACAAATCAAGGCCTGTGAGATATTTCTTAGTGTTGATGTTCTTCAGCTCTTTATTTCTTATCATTGCTTTTAAAAAACATATCTGGAAAGATTTGTTATTTCAGCACAGCCTTTCTGTGAACGTTAAACAATTTACGAATTAAATGACCAATTATTTCAGCTCTAAGAGAAATATATCCAAACCTTAAAATACTGGTTAAAGCTTCACAGAAAGAACAATTTAAACATCCCTCTGCACATATGAATTCTATTAACTGAGCCAAAAGGAAACATAAAGTGAGAAAATGAGAGGAAATGAAAACTAGTTTCTGATTTGTGGGTCTGTTCACACCCTGCTGGCCTTTTCGTCATCCAGTAGTGATTCACGACCATGACACCACAGAGATCCTCATCATCCTCCCACTGAAACCAGTCGAGCAGCATGTGTTTGCCCCACAAACCCACAGACACACTCATCACCGCTCACACTCCCAACACCTACAGAAACCAGTCGCTCTGGTTCCATCAGTCACGTTCTACAACCACAGACAAATATCTGATCCCAGCGGAGAGTGAGTCCCGCACGTGGGTCCGAGTTGTGAGGGATTCAAGCAGCACAGATATCGACCGGTGGAGAAGAGAGTCTCATTCTGTCAAGATTTACAGAAACAATGTGATGAATCAAATCTCCTTGGAGCCGCAGGGGGAGACAACACAATCATGTCTGTTCTGTGAAAAGACTTTTGGAAAGTCTTAGCTTCAGGGTGTCTACAGCTTTAAACAAGTTCAAGTCAAGACTATATAGCAGCGTTGGAAGTTAAATTAAAGACCAAACGTAGTGGAAATGCAAATCATCAAATAATAAACGTATGTCAAGTCTGATCCACATCCATGCTTCATTAGCTCTTCCATGCTTTAGCCCCACGAGTGCTCATCATTCTCAAGCCACTTGTTTAACCTGCGTCACCATCAATCCATTTATCAATAAATCTCAAATGTTCATCTCCCAGACCAGTAACAAGTTTTATATTGGCTCTGAGACATCTAACGTTTCACACAACGCTGCCTTGACAGAGCACGTCAGGTTGCCATGGCGACTTGATATCTGATGTTCTTCTCGTCTCTCGTCTACGGAGGTTGTGGGTTTGACGCCCTCTGACCCGGTGATTCACAACCTGCAGTTAGCGATGCCCACATCCCAAAAGCCTCACCAGATGATCACTGGGGTGAAGACCTAAAGACTTTTACCTCTTCAGGCCGTGAAATTCCTTCAGATAACACAAGTCTGCTGTAGAAATAAGAGGAATTTATTCAACACGAGACTTGAAACTAAAGAGTTGCACATCGCACTGAGAGGCGGTCATGTGACAGCCAAGGGAATATTTGACAGGATGATGTTTTAGCCTTTAGTACGTGAAGTTAGGGTGAGAGGGTGAGAGCTGACAGTTCTCTACATAATGATATTAAGGTATATTAAATATCATCAGTGGGATCAAAACACCAGAAAATTATTATTAACTTAAATTAAATTCATTCCCCAACATCTCTTTTTACACAATTATTCTGAAGTCGCGGCAACAAAAAAAAGAGAGACCGTGGCTCGAGTCCACAGCTTAATGAAATAAAACTGTAGCAACAGTCACTCTGGGTAAATGGATCAGTTGAACGCCTGCCATGTAAAAACATTACGGGGACTGATTTCAGTTTAAGTGCTCTCTTAACAGAGTCCAGCTGCTTCTTGGAAAAGCAGAAATATCAGGGAAGGTGTAATTGGAGGTTTTTAAATGTTGTAATTGAACCTGCTGTTGGGGTGAAAGGTTTGTCAGCCTGGTCGACCCCCGAGAGGAGAGCGCAGGTATCAGATGAGGTTTCACAGCAGTAAAGCTGCACAATTTGATATAAATTAGTGCAAAATTGCAAATTGGGGGGGAAGTTCCCAGCCTACGATGCTATGACAGGTTGTCAATGAATCCAAGATCTCATTTAAATAAGAAAAACACTTCCTGCTTTATGATAAAGATGCATTTCTCGTGCCCAGGTACCTTTGACGTCAAATTCACACGACAACATCCAGTTGGCAGCATTTCAGTGCCGGACAAACTTTATCCTGCTCACAGCAACAAATCAAGGCAACAAACACAACTGCATAATCCTTAGAGATCAGGAACAGACAGAGCGTCAGGAGGAAATACTCAAATTGGCGGCCCGGCGTAATACATTCGCTTTTATGACCGTGCAAGAGGTTAGAGCGGTTGTGGTTCACCTGCCAGAGCTGTGAACACAGAGGTTTCACAGCATCAGCTTTGGGTTCTTGTAAATGTCAGATTTTAAAAAAGAGGCTGTTTGCAAAGAGCAACTCTGAAAAAACTGCAAACCTGACGACTGGTCTGTGTAGCTGTGATCTGCACTGACCTGAATTTGATCCTCTAAACTTTTTTACCTTCATTCTTACACATTAGGCAATACCATCAGAGGCTCTGAATCATGAAGAGTATAAAGACATATCGTTTATCCTTAGACGGTCACAGGGGGCCGTTCACACTTGGTATTATTTATTACCCTTAGTGATACGATCACATGTAGACAGCTCTCGTTAATCGCTCCCTAATGCATCCTTCAGTGTGTCTTGAGCTCCGATCTCTCAACCCACATTCAGAGGTGTGACCACATCCTTTATCAGCGTGAACGTGAACTCATCATCTCCTCGGCTGACGTCTCATGACCTGCTGCAGTTTCATTATGAAAATGGGTCAAATCTTCTTTCATCGTGAAGCTACGTGCAAGCCGTTGATTCACTCAGACCTCAACCACATCCACTAAATAAACAAGAGTAAAAACAGCATCATTTGGTCTCATGCATGATGTGTTTATTAGCATAAAGAGCAGGGAAGTGAGACCTAATCACAGAAGACACACGTGGAGACACTTTCTAATGCCAGGTGTGAACTGACGTGCTTAGAGCAGTCTACTCTTAATTGGGTATATTGGGGTGAATGGTAACGTCAGGTCTGGACCAACAACCTCTCACGCCTACACTCACACTGACATGCAGCTTCAGACATCAGCACTGATGGCTGGACATGTTCCTGAGTCCTGCCAGCCTCCTAATAGAAGGGCAGACTGATCCCATGTGTAAACACAGCAAGAAAATATCAGGAAAGCTCACAGCGAGTGGGCGTGTCGGGGACGTTTCTAACACGCAATTCAAAAAGTGAGAAAAACTAACTGAATGTCAGAATGAAAAAGAGGAGCCAGACAAAAAGAATGACAGCGAGATTTAAGAGCCCTTAATGATGACCGCCGACAGTACAAATGACGTGATATAAATCAAAACATGGGATTTCAAGGTCAAAGTTCAACGTCATGTTCTTCGACTCTGACGATCTCCTGCTTTGTACTTCAGATGAGGCGCAGTAGGTTTGAGTCTGAAATCTGCTTTACAACCTTCAGGTCAGTTAACGTGACCTGCATAGTTTTTGACCGTGGGAGAACATGCAAGCTCGGCTCAGAAAGGCTTGATTTGAAACCCAGAACGTTCCTCCACTGAGAAAACAGATCAAACCACTGCTTGTTCCATGTGTTTGATATTCACCTGTTGTTGACTCCTGCAAAAACTGCACTGAAACAATTGCGCATTGACCGTCAGAAAATCAATGCAGCCAAATATTGCAAATCAAGAATCCTCATTTGAACCTCACACTCACTGCACATTGTCCTTGAAACCATTGATTCAGACTCGACAATTTGCTTTGGTCGAGGCATAAATTACGATATAGTGGTTTTGCTGAAAGCAGCCGGGTCGTTTCTTCAAACACACAAAAGTCCTCCGGACGCAGCCAAGTCTGAAGATTAGCAGCGTTTGCAGTCAATCACGAGCTGAACAACTGTCTCAGTAGCTGATAAGTACACACACAGAAAGAAACACACACACACACACACTCTGGCATCACAAAGAGCTCCCTGTTGGCCGGCCTGTGGGTATTGGAGTGTTTGGCCTCAGTGGAAGTCGGCTGCCAGCTGGAGCGACGGACACGGAAGGCCTGCACCAGTGGACGGAGCCAGCAGGGGAGGCCTGGGCTTGTTGTGGAAGCTTTGGCTGCACTTCAACACACACACACACACAAAAACACACACGACAAATGCACACCAAATACACAACGATGGAAAAGCACTCTTGCCCAAGTTTAAATACAAGCGTGCACACATCCACCACCATCCCTCTCTCTCTCACACACACACACACTTATTGTCTCCTCTTAATTCTCTTTGATGGCCTTCAATCCTGCTGCCAGGATTCGGTGCCTGGGGAAATCAGTCAGACAATAGCGGCGCTCCGGAGAGAAGCCGGCTGCGGGGGGGCCGGGAGGCCGCGTGCGCTGCCAAGAAGCAGCAACACTTGAATAATTGAGCTTTGAGTTTAGGTTGTGGAGGCCGGCAGCTGAGTTATTGAAGCTAATGTGTAAAAAGGCTCGCAGGTCACCGGGTGCACAGAGGGAACAGAACCTGGGAAAAGGAAAGTTCTGAGGAGATCTGGAGGATTTTTTAGGGCAAAATCATAGAGAGTAAAGTCAGTTGATGAGTTATCGATTGTAAAGACGAACAAATCCGATGAGGTCAAGGACGAAAAGACAACAGATATGACCAAATGCTCTCCTGACGTGATTGGGAACCAAACTGGTAGCAAAGCAAAGATACCATTCTCTTTATCTCTTTATCTTCTTCAAGCTATCAGAGTGAGCAGAGAGAGGCGCCCTGATTTTTCTGTGTCAGCAAGTTTCTCCCAGAGGCAGCGAGCGAAGAGACGCCAAGATTCACACGACACTCGACAAACACGTAGTCCACATGAGTCCGCCGCTGATCCAACGCACCAGAAATCGATCTCCAGAATCCGAGGCAACAGTTGGAACTCGACCACACATGCACACGGTTTGAATTTGCCAGGAATAGGAGGAAAAACTGTTTGTTCATCAGAGGGAAACAAAAGCTCAACAATCCCACTCAGAATCAATCTGGATCGTTGTTGGACACGTGGGCGATTCTCCAAGAAAGAAGACGGAGAGAGAGAATGTTCACTAGAGCAGAATGAGGGAAGCTCAACAGGCTTGATTCTCACAGGAGTAAATGTTAAGAGCCAAGATTATCAATTTATCCATCGACTTTATTGAGATTATCTGTAAAAGGTAACTGACAAATATGTATCTGGTTGAACTTAGCTTGTTATCGAAGTGCAGTTGTTATCCTGTATGATTTTTAAATCGAATCCCTGAGACCGTAACATATTCACAGGTAATCTTCACATAAACAGTCGTGTTTGGTTGCATTTTGGATTACACGACTAAATAAATCAGTTTTACAGTCAAGTGTGTTTACGTCTCATCACCAGGAGAATGTTAGTAGATTGGAAACTGGGTCAAGAAAATAACTCGGTCCAAAGTCTGTTTCATTTCACGTGCGCTGAGCCTCTGCAGCATTTTGGATTACGATGGCTTTCACCTGCTAGTGTTACAGCACGGAGGCTGTTCTCCACTGCAGGAGACATACTGGACATTCCTCACTTCGCTACTGAACACTCACAGACTTCTGCAGTGACCAACAGCTGGTCTGTGAATTCCACTTTCCCTTATTGTTTTCAAACAGACAGAGAACTTCCAAATGCAATTAATTAAATATCCAATTAGAAAAACAGCATACTCTGCTTTTCAGTCACAATCTGACCCACTTCAAGAGCAGTTGGCTTAGATATCAGTGATATTATATATATAAGAGAACAGGAGTCCATGGTTTGGCACAAAGCATTCTGCAGAGAGAACCACATATAGTGCACACACAGAGCATTTCATCTTTGTTCCAGTCATGAACTCAGTATCTTTGGGTTCGGGACTGTTGGTCAGAACATGTTGGTTTGCCACTATTTCACTATACTGATGTTTTATAAGCAAAACTTTATTTGGAAAAAAACAGAAGCAAGGCCTTGAGCTAAAACACATACAGTCCCTGCACTTGGGACAATAAATCAATCAGAGTATATTATTATAGCCCATATTCACATATCAGTTTGTGTCATAGGGCTTAACAAGGTGTGACTTCATCAGTTATTAACCGTAAACAAGAGTGAAACTACCAATAACTCCCTTTAACAGGGGAAAGAAACATAGAAACCTCAGAGAGCCACATGTGAGGATCTTTCTCCGAGGACGGACATTTTACAACCACATATTGGTGATCACTGAATTAGTGTGTGAGAGGACTCCTCAGATCAGGAGCAGATTTATAGAAACCTTCATTTTGTGCCTGTCAGATGCACCTACATGGATTTATGAATCCCCCAGTCTAGCACATACCTCCAGTTCCCTTAAATTCAATCAGGCTGCAACAGGTTGCACATATTCATACAGAGCTGTTCCCTAAAGATACCAGTTTTTTATAATTAGGATTCATGAATCCTTCCCTGTGGAAAATTGTTGAAAATGCAAATAAATCTCCTATCTCACAATCTTAAAGAATTTGATAAAGGAAAATCCTAAAATATCCAAGTTCCATCCTTCCACCAAGTTTTAAGGAAGTGTGAGGTGTTCATTATTTTGTGAGTCATCTTGCTGGAAACAACAACAACAAACAACAAACAAAGGAGAGAGATGAAAATAAAACCTCTGCTTCGACTCAGACTCGTGATCATGTCAAAAGCTCAAGGTCACACAGCAGCCATGTTGTCTATGTTTTCATCTGTGAAGGAGAGAACCTGGAGTTTACTTTAAGGATCTGATCTGAAATATCAGTTACTACAGCCAGAGATTAAAACCTGTTCAAAGCCCATTCAGAGCGTTTATTGAGCCACTCGAAGTCGGATGAAAACCATTTGTGTGAAACGCTGCTGGTGGCTTTTATCTCGAACATCAGTCGGACTCATGTGTGGCTCCAAAAAAAAGAGGATGAGCCAAATTGATCCTGGAGGGGAAACTGGGCAGATTAGTGCACTAACACTGTATGAGTTAGTGGTTTCCCATTAGTGGGAGATTCCCATCGGAGCCACCAACACAAAAAACTCACACACTCGCACATGACATTCTTAAGGAGCTTTGGGTAAATGTTCCCACTAAGTGATACATGCAAGGAGCGCGGCCAAATGGGATTGTTATCCAGCTCCTTAAAGTTATCAGGCGCTGAGATGGAGCGTGCTGTGTGTCCTACTGTGCAGACAGACACACAAACAAAGCCTCACACAGAGGAGAGGATATCAAAGAGTAAACAGGCTCGGGACTCACTGGCTGCCCCGACGGCTCAGAGACAAAAGAGAATCTGCAAAATGAGGCTCTGCAGAAATCTGTTCAAACGCGCTGACGTGTCTCTGACCTTCTTTCTCTCCGTCTGCTGGAACACACATCGTCTTATTAATTACATCGGCCTCGTCCAGGATACTTCAATGAATTCAGATTTAAATTTACAGACGAGGTCGTCTTGTCTGTTTCCTTGTGCTTGTTAGTGATCATTGAATCTTTTTCCGTTAATAATGTGCTTCAGGTTTTCTTATCGTTTCCAGTTAAAGCTGCATTTATTGATGGTTACATACAAACTATGGGTCACGTGACTGTATAAGATTAAGATACATTTATACATTTATTTATCCCAAACACATGCACAGACATGCACAAGCACACTCATGCAAGGAGGGAAATTTAACCTCTGCTTTTAACCCATCTGGTGCAGGAAACACAGCAGTGGGCAGCCATGTATGGCGCCCGTGGCAGATGTTGGGGGAGTAAGGTGCCTTGCTCAGGGGCACTAGACAGGGTAGGGAGAATCCTCTTGGATTTTTGGACAGATCAATCCAGGTTCGTCTTTTTGTTGTTTCTCCGTGGAGTCGAACCAGAGACGAACCAGAGACCTTTTCTGCCCATAGTCCAAGTTTCTGCCACTAGTCCACTGCCGTTTTCAGACATGAGCTCCGGGAAATGTCTGCACGATGGGAACCGGACTCTCTCCAGGTGTCAAGAATACAACTGTGGAATAAATTCACCAGTCGGACGAGTTCACAACAACAGAAAAATCTCCAGAACCGAACGTATGAGATCTGCTGCAGAGATCAGGTGTTTATGTTTATAGCACATCGACTCTAGCCTGTATCACCAAAATCTCTCTAGTCACGTCTTTCCAAGTCAACATCTTCCACAGTGTCTTCAGTGTCTCCTCTTTTTCATCCTGAGATAGTTGTATTGGTTTTGTTTTTTCAGTTAGAATCATCACCAGCTGGCTTCAGGTGAATCCACCAGACAATCTGCTGCTGGCGGCTACTTTCACATGGACTCACTCACATTATGCAGAAGAAAATCCAGAAAATCTCTGCAGCAACCGACTCAGACATTTTGCATTCACATGTACAGCCCCTCCGGATAGCTTCTGTTTATCCTCCTCAGTGTCTGTCTGAACGTCATCGTGACAAATGCATAGAGAATCCCTCCGTTTTGCATCATGCAGCTCATCAGCCGCAGCTCCACTCACTCACTGCATCTTCTCCAGCTGCAGGCGGCCGTTTCCAATAAAGCCAGTGTACCTGCTCTGCCTACAGACACGGCCGACAGAGGCAGGCTGCTGCGACAGCCGAGCATTTAGACGTTAAAGTGCCAGACACTGAGCTGCTGGAGACCAAAACCAAAGGTTGGCAGTTGCAAAACATGATTTACTGATGCAAATCTGTCAGATGTTCCTGCAAAGATATCACCGTCAATTTGTTTTCTTTGAATTCTCTGCTCTCGCTCTGACACGGATCCTCTTCAGTTCATCCCTAACAAAGGACTGTTGTCAGTGGAAACATAAAAATGCATTTTGTCCTTTTGAAGAACAAATTAAACGGCGCCTATCATCCTGCTGAAGACTAAATCAACATCAAAAGGTGAAGACAGAACCAATTAAGACATTTCCTCACACGGATAAGGACGATTATCAAGTGTCCTGGTCTGAAGTTTTTAAAAAGGTCAACGTGTTGATTCACAGCTCTGTTGAGCTCAGAGCTAACAGCGGGGGGGCTGAGCGACCACACCTTTCAGCTGCAGCGATTCCCTGACTGCAAACACGGATCAAACTCTCCTGAACTCGACTGACAGAAGCTGCTGTGGGTAAAGACGGATTCAGGTCCACCTCCGGTAGAATCCACTCTCAGGTTCCATCTGTGAGGAAACACTGTGTCGTGTTGTCTGGCTCGCGTGAGAACTTCACCAGCAGACCTAAAGAATCATCATTACTCAGCGGTCAATTTGGCGTCCACACACAACCCACTTAACAAATACCAATAAGCAGTCAACTTTAATTAAGTCATTAAATACATGTAACGAGCACGGCTGGCTGCAGCTCCCGGGGGGGCAGGGACACAAACGGAGAACTCACCAACAAGCAAAGCAGCTGTAGAAAGATGGAATTATTAACTATCAAATTATTGAATGACACTCTCAGACCCTCTTCTACAAAGTACAAGATGATAACAGGCTGTCAGTGACATTAAGGCAGTTAGATAGATAACACAAATACTTCTAATTATTATATTATGATAGAAAAATAAGGAGAAAATATGAATTCCCTGCGTTGCGATCCAGTATTTGTTTTGGCACGGCAGAGTGCAGCTGAGAGCAGTAACTAAAAAGTGTCTCGAATATCAAATGAACCCGAGTCAACTCCATCATCGACCTCCACACAGCTGTTTGTGATGAGGGGATTAAATAAAAGGCGTCTGTTGTTCCCTCGTAACAAATCTCTCTGTTCTGCTCGCGACTCACGCCCATGAGCAAGGCTTCGGTGCAACAGTGTAATCTTGGCGGCGTGGCGTCCAGATGCAAAGCAGCGCTCCTCCTCCACCGCCAGAGAGTCGTCGGTGGGACGAACAGCAGCCGGCCGCATGGGGCTGGATCCTGGCTCCAGCCGGAGTTTCACCAGGTTGTTGTCACGTTGGAGGGAAACCAACCGGCCTTGTTTCTGCTCCAGGACGCTTCTTGTTTGATGAGATATTTTGGCAGATGAAGACATGGATGCTGCAGCTACTTCAAAGGGTGAACAAATTATTTCCAACCCAAGTTACATTTCATATAAAGTACTGGTATTACCCATATGAGGGTTAATGCAAGTACTATTCTATGATATATGTTTGAAAGGAGACATATGATGCTTTTTGTTTCTTTCCTCCGAGAAGGTCATGTGATTTCACCCCTTTAAGATTACATAAAAAAAACTGGATGGATTTCCATGAAACTTGGTGGAAGGATGTTTTTTGAGAACCTGTTAAACTGAGGTGCTGAATTTCCTATAACATTTGATATAATCTCTCAGTCTGGAAACCTTGTCTGAGATCAGTTGAGTAGTTTGTGCTTCCACTGGTCTGGGGCTGAACTCTGACAAACTGGTCCCATTAATGTTAAGTGCACACACCCTAACCCATTAAAGTTCCTCTAACAGAGGCACAGCAAGATCTCTTCTGTAAATCTGACCCTGATCTTCAGGAGTTGAATCTCAGGACTCACACAACGTCACATATCAAGTAAAAGACAATATTAGCAGCGTGACTCCAAACTGTTCTTTAATGGGAGATTTATAACCGCCTCTCCCACAGGTTTGATTTTTACAAGTCGTTCTCTTTCTGAGACGAATGAGGTTCACAGCTCTTCACTCTCTTCATGCTCAAAAGAATCTGCATAAAAACACGATTGGGACCAAAAGACTTCATCTTATTTTACAGTTTTTAAAAGGCCTCAACTTTATGATTTAATGCCGGATGCTAATCTGAAATGTTTACAGGTTAATCTATTATACTGTGAAGCCAAGTGTGATGTTGTGATAGCTGCTGAGAGGAGTTACACCACAGCTAAAGTGGCTGCAGGTTATTTTGATTTGGAGCTTTACTTCAAAACCAATTCAAATGTCATTCTAAAAAATGTAAGTACACTTTTAAATTAACTTGCAGTAAATGAATAACTGGAGGCAAACTCTTCAGCGTCACAATGCTTTTAGCTGTCAGAAACGCCCTCACAGGAATCCTTCATTTGTCCTATGACAATACCAGGACAAATTACCAGTGATATGGTATTTAAAACATTTGTTTATGCAAGGAGGGTTTGCTGAGCAAGCAGTTCCTTCAACACCTCTCTCCACTTCCTTACTTACACAGTATAACAGCAACTATTTAGAACTTAGCAGCTCCAACGCTTGTTTTACTTAAAGCCATTAACAGCAGCAGGTCAGGCAGGTTCATGTTCTTTGTGAGACGAGATAATTAAAGTACAAAATCATGTATTCAAAAACTTCCATCTGTGACCTTTGACCCTTTTAGTCGCCGACTCTTCATACAGTATTTTCTGTTTTTAAGATAAGGCTTCATTTCATTTGCTGACACTGCAACATTAATTTCAAAGTAGAATCTTATGGCAGCTCACGATAAAGATAACAGGACATTTAAACATTAAATGTTAAATCAATCAAGTTATTAATAATCTTTAAAGATTATTAAACATAGAAGAAAAGTAGAAATTGTGATTTTCATTACTGATGAACTTCCTGATTATCCTTAAAAAAACAGAACGTGAAAACCCCAAAGAAATTAGGTTTACTGTTATATGATAGCAAAACGAAAGAAGCCCTTAATTACATTTGAGTCACCGTCACTTTGCTAAAAAGCACAGCAACACACGCTCGGAGGAAAACCCCCTCAGGTCAAAGTGGCCCTCTTCTAAAGCTCTTAGCCTCCTGACCTTGGGGGTAATGACGGCATGAGACCCTGAGGGGCGGGGGGGGGGGCATTTAGGGTCGCCGGTGGGAGCTTATACAGTGAGATCAGCTCCGACAGAGAGGGCATCAGAGGTCACTTTAAATGGTCACAGTGGCAAACAGGGCTGACACTATGTTCAGCATCGATTAATCCTCTGGTTAGAGCAAATGAACAGACCCTGTTAATATGGTGTCTTCAATATGCTTGTTTTATATTTGGAACTGCACCAAATTGCACACAATCATAGAAATCAAACACCTAAATGTGCCTGAATTACTTCTTCAAGATTCATGAATTATTCTCTGTAGAAATGTCTCTGATAAAGAAAATAAATCCTGGGTCCATGCATGTTCCATCCAACCGTGTCGTATAATGAAGTAGAGATTTAAACGACAGAACAGTTGTCAGCTCATTTTCTCACTGATCAACCAATCTCTTAATCAACTTAACACTAAACCCTCTTCACTGGATAAAAGCCCAACGATGATAAATCCTCATCTGTCACCACGCTGCCATTACTATACCAAGGAATTAAGAATTACTGCTTTTCCAACAGCTCCGTGTCCATCAGACACATTTCAGACTAAACAAGTGTTAAGAAAAAAACAAGTTCCTGTTTATATTCCTCTAAATGAAAAATAAAAAACTCAAATGCAGCATTTATTGTGCGGTGGGGCCGAGGCCAGCTTCCACTGGGAGGATGCAATGAGCCATTACGTGGGTTTGCTGGTTAACAGCCTCAGAGCAGCGTAGTGCTGTCTTGCTCTTCCAGTTCGAAACCACAAACTGTGGGCTCGCGGCCACAGGCGGCGACAGGGTGAGACCCGGAGATGACAGTTATTACCCATTTACAGGACGAGCCGGGCTGAGGAACGAGGCGAGCAGGTAATCATTTCCTCATTTGGTTGAGCGACGTTCATCTCCGAAGCCTTTCTGGGCTCGGTTTGAAACAAGCCCAGAATATATACCGTGTAAACAGAATGTAAACATGATATATGCAATATAAACTGAATATAACCAGAATGTGCAGACTGTAAACAGAATATATGCAGTGTAAACAGAATGTAAACATGATATATGGAGTATAAATTTCTGTTAACATCAGGTTTATGCTGTGTATATTCTGTTTACATCAAGTTTACACTGTGTATATTATGTTTACATTAAGTTTACACTGTGTATAATCTGTATGGTTTACACTGTGTACATTCTGTTTACATCAGGTTTATGCTGTGTATAGTCTGTTTACATAAAGTTTACACTGTGTACAGTCTGTTTACATTAAGTTTACAGTGCATATATTATGTTTACTCTGTATATATTCTGTTAACATCAAGTTTACACTGTGTATAATCTGTATATATTAAATTTGCACTGTGTATATTCTGTTGACATTCTGTTTACACTGCATATATTCTGTTTACATTGTGTATAATCTGGTTATATTAAGTTTATACTCCATATATCATGTTTACATTCTGTTTACACTGCATATATTCTGTTTACAGTGTGCACATTCTGGTTATATTTAGTTTATATTGCATATATCATGTTTACATTCTGTTTACACGGTATATATTCTGGGCTTGTTAAACCCGACAGAGCAGCTAAACAGGGCCGTCACTCGAGCAGCTCTCCGATACGACTGTGATACAGAGCAGAGACCCCTGCTGACCCCCGATCACGTTTATCAAACGGCTGACGGACCAATAAATACCAGCTGAGCTGTTATATTGTCTGTCTGGTTCTTTCAAGGCTCTGTCCACCGACACTACCGTTGGGCTCGAGACGACAGACTACGAGTAATCACCAGATGATAGTGGAGGCGTGTGGGTGAAACACAAAGGAAATCTTTAAAGTCACTTAGACTTCTCCCTCACAAATCTTTATTTCATGCCAGCGAACATCATTCAACAGGAAGCTGAGTGGGCAACGAGCTCCTACACTGTTCAAACTAAATATATGAAAAAGCACATTGTTTTCATGAGTAAGTCTTATAATTAAGTCAGCTCCTGGATGACGGAACAAACCAAGAATGTAAAACAAAGTAAAAGTCAGTTAAATAACTTGTGTGACCTCAGAAACTTAACTGAAAATCACTTATTATTCACCTTTGGACATTTTATAGACAAAACAACTCATTAATTCACCAAGAAAACAATAAGAAGATTAATAGACAATGAAATTGATGATTATTTGAAGAGCTAACGCATGTTTAAAACTTGAGGAACTCCTGAAGCATGAGGATAGGTTGAGACATAAATAATTAAATAATAATGTTAAAGGCCTTGGATGTGATATAACTCAGTTTTGGAGACTTCCTGCTTTACTTGGCTCTTAAATCCCAGAGCTGAAAGGAAGCAGAGAAACAGCTGTGGGTGAAATAATGATCCATATATCCAGAATATATCATTTCTGGATGAAGACTAAAGTATCTTAACCTTTAACTCTACAAACTTCTAATCTAAACCAACTGAAACTAACCTGATCAAACTGTCAAAGCCCAAACTGACTTATTCCCACTACTTGTCGGGTCTGATCATGAATTCAAAACCCACAGATTTATGGTTCAATATCATAGAACATCAAGAAAACCAGCAAATATCTACATTTTCTGTCATTAATTAATCTAAATGTTGGCTGCTTGGTTCAGTTCTTCATGCCACAGGGCTGAGAGTGATCTGTCAAGTCAAATCCACAACATGTGTAGCTTGTACAGTGGAGAAAGCAGAGGAACAGCTTCAGAGACATCAGCAGCAACTGAACACCTCGGACCCGGCCGGCAGGAAAAAGGTTTCATCACATGAAAGCTCTAAAAGAGAAACCCCCTCCAGGGCAGCTTCCAGCATCCGTTCACTTTAAGTGCACCGTCTTCCTGTCCTCATTTAATTGCCTCAGCTAACGAGTGAGTCTGGGAGATGCACAGCTCCTTCACGAACCTGCCGACGCACAACACAACAAACAAGCTCACAATATAAGAGTTACTCAGTTAGAAACACAGATCAATGTGAGCGATGGCGTCATCCACAGATTTAATTCAAACCCAGATTTGGAAACACACACACGCAGATTGTCTCCTGGTGTTTTTTCTCCACCTGAATCCAGCTCAGTATCTGTCAGTGGGTGTTTGTAATGTTGACACAAAGGCAGGTCCGACCGTTTAGATTCACACAACCTGTTGACAACCAGTTCTCCGAGATGTTGACACAGAACAGACGCAATTGGCCGTGAATCTTATCAGAGTCAGAGCAGCCAGAGCAGAGCCACCTGACAGACGGACATTCATCTACAGCTATTCCATGTGTATCCGTTTGTCCTCTGGTCTAAATGCAGCTTTATTGACTTGTATATTCAGGCTTAAGATGGTTTTCACTGCACTGCTGAAAAGTCAAATATATACCTCCGTGTTACCCTTTCCGTCAGTGAAGGATATTTACGTCCCAGAGTCTCAATTCCAGCTCAGATGAATAAATCAATTTTGTTGATCAAACCTTTTAAATTGTGCTTCTAAGAGTTTCAATACACTTGGTTCCACACCAGAGTTTTCTTGTTTGTTCTGTGCTCTTAATTCTGCTTTGATTAGTTCGTCTTTCCTATTAAGTCTTCATTGGAGAAATCATTACCCCTTGCTCCAGTTAATAGTTTCACTGCTCATTGGACTAAATGCTGCAGAAGAGAAGTTCAGGAGAACAGAAAAGTTCTGTGGCCAATTCACTGAATTCAGCAAAACAACATTGAAATAGAGCACGTTTAAATAATCTGGCAAATAAATCACGAGGCTCAGCTTTTGATAGCATTATTCTAAAGATGAGAGAAACCACACTGTCCTGGTTGATATCATCGTTTATTTCTGCAGAATCTCAACAAATGTGTGAGGAGTCTGTGATGAGGAGGAGAAAGTGAGACCAGTGCTCCTCTGAGCTGCAGCTTGAACTGGAAGCTGTGGCATCTCATATAGGAAGTTGACTCAGACGATTTCCTGTCTGAAAAAAAAAAAAGAGAGAAATGCCTCATCTGGTTCATCTGGCGCTGGTTTCTTCAGGAGGCCAAATATCCTGCTCGCCCGTCCTGCGGTGCCAACCAACACGTATCAGACCATGCACAGGCCCGGTTGTTAGAGAAATCCGGCTATAACTGCGGTAAATAAGCAGATACCTGACGTGAAAGCTGATGCTTGGAGGGCATGTGGACTCTTATGCAACGGTCATACCGTGTGTGACCTCTGAGGTGCGACACGAGCACGAGTCAGCTGGTCAGGAACCATCAGTCGGGACAGTGGGGGTGTTCTGGTGGAACCGAGAAACCATGAGGTTCAGTTTCACCGCAACGGAAGCTGACATCATTTGGTAAAACTACGGTTTCACTGGCGTCTGGCTGAGGCTCTAGAGATTTAGATTCTGGTCTCAGTGAAAAGCAGAAACCAGGACTCGCCGATTGTCAGATCTCATTCCTCTCTGGTGGGATAGAGCATCAGAGAGCGGCTCGGCGGCGGAGGCACGAGCACGCCACCGGTGCAGTTCAGCTGCAGCAGCGGCGTGGGGATTTGAGGCAACTGAAGCTCAAAGGAGCAGAGGAAACACTTCCCCGGTGTGTGCCTGTGTGCGTGTGTGTGTGTGTGTTCACCATCATAATAACAAAGCCATTCATTAGAAGGACGCAGGTTATACAGGTTCAAATATTCACGTGGTGGAGGGCAGCTTTAATGTCAGCGCGGTAACAGCCATAGCTTGAAGTCAATACCGATCTGATTTATGGTCGTTGGTTTCCATGCACCAATTAGACTAAGTATAAATGTCTGTGGTTCAGAGTGTATGCAGACACGGGTTTAATGATCTGCAGAGCAAGAGACGCCCGGTCGTGTCGGTTTCAGCTGAGCTACGTGTCGGTGAAAAGTCAAATCAAGGTTACGAGTCGGTGATGATTTAAGGATATGTAAAGTTTAACCATAAATCAAAACTCGACATCTTATGAAGAACTAAAATACCTTGTTCTCTTAAAAGGAACAAGAAGATTTCCAATGCAGGTTTTCAGGTGAACTAGGAAAAACCAAATGAGTTTTTACATTTGTTTGGAGAAACTTTAACTGAATAATGACATTTTAAGACAAATAAACTTTAGTTTTTGGTCTTCCTCATTTAAAAATCCACCCTCACGCAAATATTAATCTCTTACTTAACCTAAAAGTCAAACCCTCAGTGTTCGAGTGCTGGAGATTCCACACAAGGTAACACAACTTGTGAGAGCTTCACGTTGAACCAAGACTTTGTCCAACGTCTCACAAAGTCTCCGAACCAAGCCGGCACAGATTCAATACTCAGAGGAACTTTTCAAATTAACGTGAAATCAGCTTTTTGTGTCGAGCTGCAAACAATAAGTAAAAACATTTCACAACTGGAGCGAGACTTGGAGGAGTCGATTCCAGCCGAACGTGATTTAACAAGACACAGATGTTTGTTGGAGAAAGAGCTCGAGTCACTTTATCAAGCACCTTGAGAGGAGCTGCTTCTAGACACCTCCATCTCCTGACCTGCAGCTCACCTCCACCATGCTCCCTGCAGATTGCACTGTCCCTGGAGGAGCAGGAGGAGAAGGAGGAGGAGGAGGAGGTGGAGGAGGAGGTGGAGGAGGAGGAGGAGGAAGATGGTGTAAATACAACAAAAGTTGAGGAAACCCCTGAATGTGAATTTCATCACCGCCCAGGAGCGTGTTGCTCCATGTGCAGATGATATCTCAGCTGCATCCTCCTCCTCCACCTACTGAATAACTGCACAGACTTGTTGGCTGCTCTCTCTCTGCATGTCCCCCCCTCACCCCTTCTTCTACACAATGTCACACACACACACACACACACAGAGGCACACACAGTGCAGCACAAATGCACCAACTTTGCTGAAGCCTCATGTGGACCCGAGCCCTAACTTTGCCCTGCAGGAGGTGCAGGAGGAGGTGCAGGAGGTCAGCCCGGATCTCATGGTGGAGGAGCACGAGCTGTCCCCTGCTCCTCCTCCTCCCCCCCACCACCACCCCAGCCTCAAGAGCATTCCAGCTCGATGGGGGGACAGGAGACACGGCGGAACAGCCAGCATTCAAACATGACGAGACAACAGAGGAGGAGGCGGTTGGAGGAGCCTCGTCTCCCCGGAGCAGCGGCAGCTAGCCCCGGCTAGCTCCGGACCAACGGTGCACCCCCCCTCTCTCTCTCCTCCCCCACCACCACCCAGTGAGAACAACCCCCCCCCATCCCCGGTGTGTGTGCAACTGGGCCCCGGCGCCACCATACACACACACACACACACACACACACCAGTGTAGCATGCCCCCAGTAGCAGCCAGCGGAAAGACACTGGGAGCAGGCAGCAGCAGCAGCAGCAGGAGGAGGGGGGAAGAGGGGGAGGGTGAGGGGGGGTGGACTCGAACTGGGACCGTAAACCGGGCCCGGTTCGAGTCCGGAAACGGGCCCGGGTCCGGTCGTCCCCACTGACCTGTTCGGGAGCAGCCGGGTCCGCTGGAAGTCGCGCTGGGTCCCGGTTAGATCCACTGTGGGTAAAACAAAGAGGCGGAGATGACCGAGCGGCCGCGGAACAGGCCGAAACAGCTGAGCCGCGCATGCGCACTGCGAGCCCGGGGGGAGGGGGCGGGGCGGGCGGCTGGAGCTCCTCCCTGCGATTGGTCCGCAGAGAGTGTCAATCATTGTTAATCTGAGGGGGGGGGGGATCGATCCTGTGAGAGTGTGTGTGTGTGTTATGATACAGTTATACACACTTTACTGGTTTCCACACTGGGTTTGTACTGGAAATAAAGCTTATCCCATAACATGTAATGTGTGACATCAAGTTTACACTGTGTATAATCTGGTAATATTAGGTTTACACTGTGGATATTATGTTAACATCAAGTGTACACTGTGTATATTATGTTTATATCAAGTTTACACTGTGTTATTTATGTTTACATTAAGTTTACACTGTGTACAATCCTATATATTAAGTTTACACTGTGTACATTCTGTTGACATCAGGTTTACACTGTGTTTATTATGTTTATATCAGGTTTACACTGTGTATAATATGTTTATATCAAGATTACACTGTGTATATTATGTTTACATTAAGTTTACACTGTGTATAATCTGTATATATTAGGTTTACACTGTGTACATTCTATTAACATCAGGTTTATGCTGTGTATATTCTGTTTACATCAAGTTTACACTGTGTTATTTATGTTTACATTAAGTTTACACTGTGTACAATCCTATATATTAAGTTTACACTGTGTACATTCTGTTAACATCAGGTTTATGCTGTGTATATTCTGTTTACATCAAGTTTACACTGTGTATAATCTGTATGGTTTACACTGTGTACATTCTGTTAACATCAAGTTTATACTGTGTATATTATGTTTACATCAAGTGTACACTGTGTATAGTCTGTTTACCTTAAGTTTACACTGTATACAGTCTGTTTATATTAAGTTTACAGTGCATATATTCTGTTTACTCTGTATCTGTTAACATCAAGTTTACAGTGTGTATAATCTGTATATATTAAATGTGCACTGTGTATATTGTGTTTACATTCTGTTTACATTATGTTTACACTGCATATATTCTGTTTACAGTGTGTATAATCTGGTAATATTAAGTTTATACTGCATATATCATGTTTACATTCTGTTTGCACAGTATATATTGTGGTTACATTAAGTTTACACTGCATATATTCGTTACATTCTGTTTACACTGTATTGCGTTTCCACTGTTTAGAAATCTGTATATATTCTGTTTACACACTGTTTACACTGTGAATAATCTGTATGTATTCGGTTAACATTCTGTTTCCACTGTATATATTCTCTCTATACTGAATATATTCTGTTTATATTAAGTTTACACTGTGCATACTCAGTTTACACTGCATTAAAACTGTATATATTCTATTTACACTTTATATAGTCTGTTTACACTGCATATATTCTATATACATTTACATGCATATATATATGTTTAGATTTACATTTGGGTGTGTATATTTTTGTTTACATTAAATATATTCTGTTTACACTGTATATATTAACACTATAGATCCTGTTCAAAAGGTATTCTGTTAACTTTGTATAGAGCTTTGTTGAGAAGTGAAACCTAAACACTAAAGCACATACACACAAAGGGTTAAAGAAAGGGAGGAGGGGTTTCAGTCAGAGCTGTTTAAACGAGAGGACTCTCACTCTGTTCATGTGGCCAAGCACAAGGAAGAAAGATCAACAGTGGGGGGAAAGTCTTCTGATTAAATGGTGCACAGTTGTTTTCACATGTACACATGCCTGATATCTGGAGAAGCACTTGCTATGTATGTGTACGTGATTGAATTCAGCCATCATTCATTTCCTCAGGTTTCATGTGGAAAAGAGACATTTAAACACCATATACATGTAGAATAACTGTCCTCTTTTACAAAATTCCACTGCCGTCAGTTGGAAGTCGGGCCAGTGCACCTGTGAACTAATATTTGAGAGAATTTATCTTTGACATACTTTGAAATGGCGCTGCAGGTTAACACAAATATAAATTCTGAGTGACATTGATGAGGATTTATCCACCCACCCTGAGTCTGGTTCTATTTGAGGTTTAATCTCCACTGTGGCCACGTGCTTGTTCACGGTGAAAACAGGGTTTCTCTATAACGATCTGAGGTCTTGGCCTTACTCTGTGAAGAACCTTGAGATAATGTGTGTCATGGTTGGGTGCAGTAAAGCTGCTTGAATCTGAACCATGGTCACTGGCTTTAAGGTAAATGTTGATTAATGAAAACTTCCATAATGCCACAAATTTTCATGAGTGAACTTTAGGTGGTTAACATTTTTAAATTGTTCCCAAAATAAAAGCTGCACACAGGAATAAGAGAAGATTAATCAATATCAAAAGGTGCTTAATAAATTAAAATAAATTATGTTTATATGAACAATATCGCTTTTAGTTTAGGCGTTGTTTTTTGTTGAGCTTTATTTATCAATCCCTTCAGACAGGTATATTATCGTGGGCAGCTTTTGGTTTATGAAGGTCAACACATTGCTCCACAAGCTGTATATCAACCATATACACAGTATATAGTGTATAAACCTATATAGACCGTACATAAACTTTGTATACAGTCAATGTGTTCCGCTTAGTCTCTCTGACATGTTCCAACCTCTTTATATTAATCTACCAGACATGTTCCAATCTATTTATAAGAAACCTATTTATGATTTAAATAAGTTGGATCACCATGAAAGTTTAATATAAAGAGCTTGGAACGTGTCTGATAATTTAATATAAAGAGCTTGGAACATGTCTGATAGTTTTATCGAAAGAAGTTGGAACAATGAGGATGAAACTGTCACAAGTTGTAGCAATAACCAGTTGTAGTCATGCCTACGCCCGGGTGGTTGTTTTCCGGACGGAGTGGCTCATCTAGTCAGTATAGGATCTTCGCTACAGTACCCTCCCCGGCGCTGTACCTGAATAACGAGGCGATGTCTCACTACCTTCCTCCTCCGTGTCTGACCTCCTGTGACCGAACATGAGCGTCGACCCTCTCGCAGCTCACACCGGATGTCAACACACTCACCTGGATTTCCCGGGAGATCGTCTCCACCGCAGAGCTCAGTTAGCTGACTGACTTCCGGTCAACACAACTTCATCTAATGGAGGAGACCGGCGCCGGCACGAATGGCGGTGAAGCCTCTTCCTCCTCCTCTTCCTCCTCTTCCTCCTGTGAAGTTCCCAGGGAGCCCAACGTGGAGCTGAAGAAGCTGCTGTTCTTCAAAGTGTACAAGAGGCGGTGGCTGGTGCTGCTGATCCTGTGTCTGCTCAACTGCTCCAACGCCATGGTGAGTCATGTGACGTCACAGGCACATCGCTAGGGTCAGTTGTGTTGTGTCAGATTCAAACACAACACAAACAAACACGTTGGATGAATCCAGATCGTTCCAGATCATAATTGTTTGTAAATGTTTTATGTGTGTTTTATAGTTCAATGTTTTTGTTAAGCTCATGTTAAGTGTCTTCTCATAGTTGGTGTTTTAGTATGGAAGCCCAGAGGCGCCAAAACAGACAAAATCAGGACCAATCAATCAGATTATGGGTTAACGTCCTATAAGAACTTTTAATGTCAAACTATGTCATAAATAGATAAGTTATCAGATCAGTTTTAAAATCATAGGTCAGGTGGGTTAAAAAACAAAAAACAAACTTCATCTGTGAAACTTATTTGGTAAATCAAAATCATAACCATCCAATCAGATTGTGAATTAACGTCCATATGCTTAGTGTCCAGAAGCATTCCAATGTCAAAGTGTTTCATAAAAGTGTTTTAGTATGGAAGCCCAGAGGCGCCAAAAAAAAACAATCAGGACCAACTCAATCGGATTATGATTATAAGAACTTTTAATGTGAAACTATTTCATAAATAGATAAGTAAGCAAGTCAGATTTAAAAATCATAGGTCAGGTGTGATATAAAACAAACAAACTTCATCTGTGAAACTTATTTCATAAATCAAAATCATAACCACCCAATTAGATTATGAATTAACATCCATATGCTGAGTGTCTAGAAGCATTTCGATGTCAAAGTGTTTCATAAAACAAATAAAAGCTCCACTTAAATGGGCGTTTCAGGTATTTTTCACCAACCAGAGTTTGAGCCTTTTATTCAGAATCAGAATTATTTTAAGTATATTTGCACATACAGGAAATTGCTTTGGTGTGGTTGGTGCACTCTACATAAATAACAATTAGACATTAAACAACAATATAAAACAATATAAAACAAAACAATACAGTAAGAGAGCATTTCGTGGACTGTGGCAGTTTCCCCTTAAGATTTCACCGTATCCCCAGCTGCAGGTGGAGGGAATCCTCTGAACCGATTCCACGTCCACATTGGTAAACATAGGGCCAAGGTTAAATACCAGGATTTCCCTTGAAGCACCCGTCATGTCTCTATCCTCAGGACGAGGTAGATGTCGTCTCATTCCACACTCGAGGAAGTGGTCACTCCTGATGTCGTCCTTCAGCCGACAGCTCGTTGCCTTGGTCCAGCGTCTCCGTCGACCTCTGACCTTTAGTCTCCGGTGTCTCACAGCAGATGTGGTCGTGAGCACAGCAGGGAGACGACATGTGTTGCCCTCTTGTGATTTGCTGGAACTTGATATCTATTCCCCCCGGGGGGATGTTGTGATTGTCCAGCAGAGCCGGTCTGGAGGCAAAGCGTGCCGCCCCCCCCCCCCCACCTATTTGCAGCTCCCTCAGGACTCGCCCTCTCTGTGGGAGGCGTCCTCTCCCCAGGGCCGGTGTCCCTACTCACTGAAGATGCTCAGCTGCTGGAGGGTCGGTCATGAGGAGGCAACCAGCAGCAGACATTAATCTGTGAGGCATTAATAACCCCGCTGAGGGTTCAGGATGTTATCGTGGCAGGTTATAGATTGTTAGTCTTGTAAATTGATTTTTGAGAACCAGGGTTTCATTGTTTACCTCCTTTGTTTACACCCAGGTTTTCTTGGCTAAGTGTGAAAACCTCTGACACTAGAGAGAGAAAGTAAAGCTGCAGATTTGTATTTTTATTGAAATTAAAAAATAAAAAATCTTCCAGGGAAGAAAACTTCCGTTCCTATTAGGGCGATGAATCAAACTTGTATGTGTCCTAAATGAAAAACTGCAGAGGAAATATAAAAGGGATAACTTGATCTTGTTGTTGAAGTATCTTTTCCTGCTGTGCCACTTCTAACAGTTTACAGGTGTCTGTCTCCCCATGAAGCTTTGTCGTGTAAACACAACAGGACACTCAAGTAGTGGCAACTTGACACAAGGCGGTATTGTAATGAAACAATATTGTGTCAGACAACCTGATCGTCCTCACAGACACTCCTCTCCTCTGCAAACAGCACCGGTCTCTGGAATAACAGAGGGAGGAGGAATGAGAGGACAGGACTGGCTTTGTGCGTCCGAGTCAGCTGACCAGCTCGTGTCAGACCCAGTTCGGCCTAAACAAGGTTCTCTTCATTGTTCCCATCTAGGGTTGCAAAGGGGCGGAAAGTTTCCACGGGAATATTAAGCTCGGGAATTTTGGGAATTTTATAAAAAAAACTATGCAAATTAAACGCTGAGGAATAAAAACATCATTCAAAACTCTATTTTAAAGATGTATGGAAAGCAGCACACGCTTCACGTTGAATTTCAACCCTCCACTGTGCATTCTTCCATCACATGCACAGATAACTCCCAGCATGCTTCACTCTACAGCAGGGCTACTGAGGCCTGCTGTAGTGTGCAGGACTAGTCAGGTAAGTTTCGATGATATTACTGGGGAAAACATATTAGCATGCTGATTGAGGATTGTTCATCTGTTCATCTAGCCTATTTCCATTCATTTATCCATCAATTGACATTTCAGCCCATTCAATGTAGAAGGAAAGGCTGTGTACATTTGCAAATACTGTGCAAAGACCTATGTTAAGAATGACACAACGATGCAGAAGCATATAGTCAAGTGCCCAAAGTTTCCTCAGGGCTCAAATCAGCCTATGACACAACAAAATGTTCATATTTATGTCTGTATATGACAAGGTAAATACAGTTAGTATAAATTACCCACAACATTTCCAGTTCATTATTACAATTTATCCGTTAATTCCCGTTAATTCCCGTTAATTCCTGTTAATTCCCATGGAAAGTTTCCAGCTTTTAATATTCCCGGAATTTTGCAACCCTATTCCCATCACAGGGAGTCGTACTGGTGCTGCCTCTGGGATCCCAGTTTGGGTGACGGGTCAGATTCATTCAGTCAAAGCCCTGCGTGTAACTTCTTCTCAGATTCTCTCTACTGTACGACTGGTGGAGTCCTCTCAGATCATGTGACTAAACTGCTCTGCATGTCTCACATGTCCGGACCCATGAGCAGCGCTGTGTCAGCACTAAAGCTCTCGCTGCACTGCTCTCATTATCTCTCTGCAATAGGAGGAGAAGAACCCGCTCGGCCTTGTTCTTTAATCAATCACAATCGACTGTGGTGACGGCGCTCCTCTAGATAAAGTTGGAGAGGGGGACTCGTGTTGGTGGATCCAAGCATCAACCCACCGGGAAGTCACGACTGCTTCGAGGCCTGGAGGTTTTGTCCAGGGCCCTCATCTTGGTTCTTTGGTAACTAGAAGGAACCATATTTGGCGGAGCAGGGGGAGGAGCCTAACTGAGAGCTTGAGGACACTCTACGCATATTGGACGCCACTAGTTGTCAATCAAACATATCTCCAACGCCCCAATGATTACAGTGCTCTATGGTCTATTGGACCGTCATTTTATTAAAAGAACTCCATGGTGTATTGAAGAAGACTTGAAAATACATATTGAGACCATAGTGTCCTTAGGGAAATGTCTACTGACGTCATAAATCAAGTGAGAAGAAAAATCATTTTCTCATAAACTTCTATAGAAACCGACTTCTAAAAAACCAGTGGAGTCGCCCTCTGCAGACCATTTGAGAGAATGCAAGTATTGGCCACTTGTGCATTTCCTTCGCTCTCCAGAAACTGCGTCTACGTCCATTTTTATGAAGTCTGTACGTGGAACATTTCCACGTGTCATTAAAACATCTAATTCACCAAACAACAGGATGTTGACTGTGTGATCCAGATCCAAACTCTCCATCTCCACGGCTCAGGTTGCAGTTTAGAAGATCCTCTCATTGTTTTCCGGAGCAAAGCGAGTTTTGATTTTGATAACCGGTTGGAAGAAGCAGTCGATGAGGACGGCACGCTTACATCCACAGTGTCCGTCCCACGCTGTCCTCCTCTAAATGAACAGCGCTCACACGCAGCGCCGCCCACATCGAGTCAATTCCCGATCTGTGGGAGACGCTGCTGAGACGCCACGCTGCTTTGTTTGGAGAAGAGAAGAAAAGGCTGCGGCGCCACACACACACTGAGAGGGAGGAGTCGATAAAAGAGACAGAACCAGCCTCCATAGAAACATCTATTTAGACATGTTCAGTAGAAGAAATACTTCTGTTACCATCTGTGCCTCAAAGTCTCAGGCCACACTGCAGAGCCTCAAGTTCAGTGTCCTTCAAACACTGTGCATCAAATAAATCACTGGTTTCTGGAAGAAAATCTACTTAAGGCAGGAAAACCGAGAAATAATTCATATTCACATTAACCTGGTTATTGTATAACTCATGTTATCATGCTCGGTATTAAAGGTTAAGGTTTGTAGAGTCTCAGAGTGCATAGTTTTGAATATAACAAAAACGAGAAGCTACTTTTCTTTCTTTTAGAATCCGTTTTAGTTGAAGACAGATTTCTGGTTTAATTATATCGTAGCCAAGAATGTGCTGCTGCTAAAACTGTGTCCTTTAAGCCGTGTGACCTCGCTGCCTGTATGATCCCTTTGTCACGCACATATCGTAAAATGTTTTTTTCTCATTCCTCAATAACCGAAACCAGACTTCTTCAAATTCAAGAGGTTTGGTTCCTAAAGCAAGTGAACAGGCTGTAGCTCAGTTACTTCAATGCGTGGAAATACCCTCGTGTTCAGTCTGTTAACCAGTGAAAGGCCTCGTTCCAGTCAGCCATTGCGTGACAGTAGCCCCCACCCCCCAGTTTCCCATCCAGCACGAAAAAAATCTGCGCACAGCAAGATGAAGTCTGTTCCTCACATGAGCCGAGCAAGTGTCTGCACTTCCTCTTTCTAAAACCAACGTGTCCAGGTCACATGACCACGAGATACTTGAGGGAATCTGTCACAGAAACGCACGGTGAAGTCGAACTGATCACAGAGAAAGTTGAGTTGATACGTTTTGACTGTCGTTAACTCAGAGATTAAATCCTAACTTATTTATACATAACCTTTTTTAAAAGCCAGTCACAAAGTGCTCTACGTGAGATGAATGATAACTTGATGGCAAATAATTAAAAGCAATTTGAAGATCACAGAATATTAGGAGAGAAATTATAGAGTAAAAATGCTGCAAATGAAAAATACGTTAAAATATTGTAAAAAGATCAAAATAGTTAGTAACATTGCATTTTTATCAAGATCTGTTTTTCCCCAGACTAAAATAAAAGACTATCAATATTCCACAGTTTTTCATAAATCAGTATATTGTACTTTTTCCCTCAGTCGACTGATTAGATGTTGGAATAAAACTCTGAATGTGCCTTCACAGTTATGGCTGACCTTTGCACCAGTAGCAGACCAGTCTGCCCATTACCTGAACGTCACTCTGGAGGGGATCAACTGGTTGTCGCTGGTCTACATGGTGGTGGCCATCCCGCTCAGCTTCGGCACCACGTGGATGCTGGACACGCTCGGGCTGCGGATCACGGTACAAACTGCACCCTGAGCTCATCAGGTATTTCTGTATGATTCAGCACATCAGAGGTAGATTCTACAGGAAGGAGACATTTTCCTTTTCTGTACTGGAAGCTGTGTTTCTAAGTTGAGCCAGAACAATCTGGAGTTAGCCGGTTGTTCCAGTGGCACAAGGATTTAACCACCACGCAGGGGATTTTTAAATAAATGTGCAAGAAACATAAAGAGATTATATCGATTGTCTTCTGAAAGTCAAGTGAAGGCAGCTGAGAGAAAACTAGGGTTGCAAAGAGGGTGCAAAAAAACTATCATTCAAAACTCTATTTTAAAGATATATGGAACGTTGAGTTTCAACCCTCCACTGTGCATTCTTACATCACATGCACAGATAACTCCCAGCATCCTTCACTCTACAGCAGGGCTACTGAGGCCTGCTGTAGTGTGCAGGACTAGTCAGGTAAGTTTCCATAATATTACTGGGGAAAATATATTAGCATGCTGATTGAGGATTGTTCATCTGTTCATCTAGCCTATTTCCATACATTTAGCCATCAATTGTAAAATATGTTTACAGACGATTCCAATTGTTTGGCTAACTATTTATATCTCTGGCATTGCATTAGTGTCTTTTTACAAACTTTTTTCTCATCTTATTCTACAGAACAATGCCACATGCACTCTCTCATGTGTGGAGACATTTCACCCCATCCAATGTAGAAGGAAAGGCTGTGTACATTTGCAAATACTGTGCAAAGACCTATGTTAAGAATGACACAACGATGCAGAAGCATATAGTCAAGTGCCCAAAGTTTCCTCAGGACTCAAATCAGCCTATGACACAACAAAATGTTTATATTTATGTCTGTATATGACAAGGTAAATACAGTTAGTATAAATTACCCACAACATTTCCAGTTTATTCCTGTTAATTCCCGTTAATTCCCGTATATTCACGTTTATTCCCGTTAATTCCCGTATATTCCCGTTAATTCCCATGGAAAGTTTCCAACTTTGAAAAAAACCCTAGAGAAAACTCTGTTTCCAGAAATTGAAAAGCAAAGACCTGACTTCCTCCCACTTTCCAGGGGATGAAGACAAGTTTATTAACCTTCTAGTTTGGTTCATGTCCCATTCACCAACATGGAGAAGAGCCGGGGTTTATGACCTATACCGCAGCCAGGCACCAGGGGGCGATCAGTCTGTGGTTTTGACGTGTCACTGCCATCTTCCCCTTGCAGCTGGTCCTGGGCGCCTGGCTGAACATGTTCGGAGCTCTGCTGCGCTTCATCGCCACGGAGGGAGGCGAAAAGTCACCGGGTCTCCGGTTCCCGCTGGTGATGGTGGGTCAGACCCTCGGCGCCGTCGCCCAGCCCCTCATCATCTTCACCCCCACCAAGCTGGCAGCCCTCTGGTTCCCGGACCACCAGCGGGCCACGGCCAACATGATCGCCTCCATGTGTGAGTGACCTTATCACCACAGCGTTCACTATTCATACACATGCAAGATAAGATAACTTTATCATCTGGTAATATTTGTTAGAGGTGTGTCATTTTTAGCTTATCGTGAATTTACTCATCCCCCAGACTTTTCAGCTTTAATTTAGTTTTTCTTCAAATCCAAAAAATGAAGCACCACAGAACAAGACATGGAAACATTTAGATTTAGTATAAAGGTGATTTCCAGAAAGAGGATTTCTATTATGACCTATAAACGAAGCAGGAGTTATTTGAAAATGTATGTTTAACCAAGTAGGGTGAATTAAACATCGCAAAGAATTTAAAACATCTCCTTTTTTGGAACCTGTACATCATGACCTCACTATTCCATAGCTACATGTGAACTTTAGACCTCAGGCTTTTGTCAAATTCACCATTAGAGAATCAAAAATAAATATATCTGAAATATACATTTTTCTGAAGTCAAACCAGCAAATAGAGGTAATTTAAGATGTTTTTGTCTTGGCTTTGGCGAATAATTGAGGTGGTAAACAAACACACAAAGACAAGTGGAATAAGACTGAACTTTTACCACAGGAGCAGAATAAGCCCCGGACTCACTTCTCTTTCCCTCCTCAGCCAATCCGCTGGGCGTCCTCCTGGCTAACATCATCTCTCCTCTGATGGCTCAGACGTCGGCTCAGATCCCACGGCTGGTGAGTCCAACCTGGTTGCTGCCGTGAAGCTGGTTCACAAAGGAAGTGTTGTGCTTTCGAGGCTGACTAGGATGAGATAACGATCTTGTCCCAGCGATCCGAGGGCAGATATTTCTCTCATGGGACCGAACCTGAGCAGGAAGCAGAGAACATGTTGGATTCTGACCAACCTCCGCTGCTAATGATGATAAATCACCTTTAATCTAACACGCTAACATCCATTTATCATCACGTTCTGTGTGTGTGTGTCTCTTTCCCTCCTCCAGTTGCTCGTCTATGCAACCCCGGCCTGCTTCATCTGTTTCCTAGCAACAGTGGGGATACGGAGCAGCGCCCCCCCCACGCCACCGTCAGCCAGTGCCGAGTCCTCTGCCTCCGAACCCTTTGTGCAGGGCATCAAACTGGTGAGAACACACAGAGTGCAGAATCAATTTTCCGGATATTTTCATGTCTGACATCAGTAATCGAGTCGTTTTCCAGTGGAATCTCACTTTAGATCGAGCAGCAAACGGGCGAGCGACGCAGTGAGAGAACAGCTGGGGAAGGACGTTTAACATCTGGCGTCTAAAAACTAGGATTAGTTCCCTCGGGGGTTTGGCACAGACTGAAAACAAAACTGAGAGAGAGCGAATATTTAGCCACTTCGATTCTCCAGGTGGCGAGAGACACGAGTCCAAAAGAATAAGTGTTTCTCTGTAACAGATAGTATTTGTTTATACTGTATATATACAGTGCTGTGAAAACGTATTTGCCCCCTTCCTGGTTTCTTATTTTTTGGCATATTTGTCACACTTAAATGTTTTAGATCATCAAACAAATTTTCATATTAGACAAAGATAACCCAGGTAAATACAAAATGCAGTTTTTAAATGATAATTTCATTTATTAAGGGAGAAAGCTATCCAAATCTACCTGGCCCTATATACTGTATATATATAGTATAATATGTAAATAAGTTAGCATTTGTTAACAAGCTCATTATATCAAAACAAAAAATGTAAATAAGTAAATCATTAATAAACCAAAACATACAATTTTTTCATTCAATGACAGTAGCACTAATAATTACTTATTACATTTTTGCTGTTAATTGATAATTGATTCATCAGTGCAAACATTTTTCAAACAAAAAAGTCATAAATGTGGTGATTTACTAGTTTATTTGATTATTTTGTATAATTAATTGTTTCAGCATCAAAAGGTAAAAACGTTCATACATAATAAAATAAACAAACATGACTTAATAGAAACATTTAGCTAAAAATATTTTTTTATTTTTCAATATAACTTACATATTACATATTAAAAACATGCAGCTGTATCTGGGCTTGTTTTAGTTTCAGTTCCGTCCACCTGCTGCTGCAGCGACTCTGCAGCGACTGACATTTAAAAAAGGGGGGGGGGGTGTGATGATGAGGAAGCTCCGACGTTTCCGTGACATTTCCACCACTCAGTGATTTCTGCACAGAGAGGAATAATTATCAGCGTCTCAGACTTTGTGTGAGTTTTGAGATTATCTGATAGATCAAAGTCTAAAGATTAGTTTTTAGCCAGTAGAACTATATAATATCAAATATTGTGCGTTGACCGAAGCAAATAGACCATCAAATACCTGTAGTACTTTATTTCATGCTTTTTAATTTTCAGAACTAAACCTTAAGGCTCAAAGCTAAATCTTTAGCATTTGTATTTGTCGGCTTCATCCATCAGACGTTTCTATCAAATGAAAATAATAGAAAACAGAATAGTTCTTGTCTAAATGCTTTGAGAAGATTAGTATATTAAGTTTTGCATCAGCATAACGTTTTAAAATCAAGATGGACGACTTGTCTCCACTTCCTCCCATGAAACGTCAGCAGATGTGTGACGCTCCCTCTGTCTCCTGTTCAGTTAATGAAGAACCGACCCTACCTGGTGCTGCTGGTCTGCTTCGGCTCGGGCATCGCCGTCTTCACCTGCTTCTCCACGCTGCTGGAGCAGATCCTGTGTGTGCAGGGATACACCAACGTGAGCACGCCAGCCCATCTCCACGGAAACCGCTAATTCATTCATTAATTCGTTTTTTTTGACAGTTGTTTACAAAAACTTACATCAGCCCAAGGGCAATTTTCTTTCTTCTGCTGTCAACCTTTTTCAAAATTGGGTAACTTTGTACATTTTGGGAGAGGTACAGTGCGTGAATGTAAACAATAATCACAGATCAATAGAGAAAAAAAATAAATAAATGAACAAGCCGAATAAAAAACAACAACATGTTAGAGGGTGACTTGAGAGAGAATGGGACAGAGGTCGGTGAGGCTCGCTAAATCAAGGCAACATTACAGGTTCATTCAATACAATCCACAAAGTCTGGCCTTAGGGGTTTTACATATCTCACCCATGTGCTCCATAATTGGATGAACACAGTTTTCCGAAGACGAAGGGAGAAAGTAATCCTTTCCATAACATAAATGTAATTTACTATATCTATCCACTCCTCTATTGTGGGGGGCTCAGGAAGCAGCCAGCGCCTTTTTTTACAGGCGGTTATTAGTATCGCTAATTCATTCTTAATTAACAATCGGGTTTTTCACTTTATCGATGTTATTCCTGAACGTCTGACCCCTGCAGGACTTTGCCGGCCTGTGCGGCGCCCTCTTCATCGTGTTCGGCATCGTGGGCGCCGGCCTCCTGGGACTCTACGTGGACAAGACCAAGAAGTTCATCGAAGCCACGAAGATCAACATGAGCTTCACTGCTCTGGCGTGCATCGGCTTCTCAGTGGTGAGAACACGTTTCAAGCAAATGTCACTAAACCGTCTTTGAATGTAGTTGTCACTTTTTAAAAAACCTTCATAAAATAACATTTTAATGCAATTCTCCCTATTCAGCATTTATTGGGACTTAATAAATGTTTAAAACACTATAATGAAGCTATAATAACATAAAGACATTTAAAGTGTTTATTAATGTGCAGGATTTTTCTTCAACCTCGTTGTGGGTGCATTAGCTTTACATCTGGGAGTGTCCCGTACGGGTGGTGCTTCGTGCACCGCTGCCCTCCACAGCTTTATAATTACATAAAGCGTTTAATTTGTCAACACTACACTTGGCCTTCTATGAGTCTTCTGACAGACTTGTTGCACAAAAGAATAAAAGAAGAAGTGAAGCTTGAGCGAAGGGCATCTGGCAAATTGAAAAACAAGTCGGGTCCATTTGAGTTCGAGCACAGGGAGAAAACCAGAATACAGACAGAGGTGATAGTAGAGTATTTATTACTCTGTAGATGTGGGAGGCATGTGGTTAGAAAGGTGTGTTAGTTATTTCTTAATTTAAATGAGTATTTCCTGTCCAGTTGTTATTCTGTTCATCTCAGAGTTCTGTTTTCCCCCTGCCCCCCCCCCCAGGTGTCTCTGATGCGGGAGCAGAAAGTCGCCGTGGCCGTCGTCTGTTCCATCTTTGGCTTTTTCGGTTTCTCCATCTACTCGGTTGCCATGGAGCTTTCTGTGGAGTGTTCGTATCCGGTCGGTGAAGCCACGTCGGCCGGGCTCATCTTCGTTTCGGGGTAAAACTTCACCCCTCAAAGTAGTGGAGAGGAAATTATGTTGGTACAGCTCGTGATATTTTTATTTATTATGGGTTCTTTTTGTGTTTTAATATTTACAATAAACTCTGGTCAGTTGCTGGACTCGTGTGTGTGAACTCGTGTTGGTGATGACCGTGTCCCTGTGATCCTTCTTCAAGACAGGTTCAGTCTGTTCTCTACATCGTGATCCTCCAGGCGCTGACCAAGCGGATCGCTGACTCTCCTCTGTCGACCTGTGGGGACGCGGTGCTGAGCTGGAAAGGTGAGTCACATGACGACGTTTACACCGAGGCCACGCCCCCCTGGTCTCTGCGTACATGACATCAACCACGACACTAATCCTTCCTGAGGTGTTGTCCCGACTTGAAGGAGTCTTCACACTAAGGGATCTTTCATTAACGTTAATCCGGTTCCTCTCTCGCCCTCAGTGCCGATGATGGTGATGGCCGGACTGTGCACTTTGTTCAGCTGCTGCTTCGTCATCCTCTTCCACACGAGGTACAGACGCCTGGAGGCGGAGATGGAAGCGACTTACGGCACCAAGCGAACCAGTGACCCCGCCCACAGTGCGGTGAAGAGTGACCCCGCCCACAGTGTGGAGACCAGTGAACACGCCAAGAGTGAGGCGACCAGTGACCCCGCCCACAGTGCAGTTACCAATGACCCCGCCCATGTTGAGGCGACGTGAAACCTGACGGACTCGTGATCAGAGAGAAACTGTTCTGTATTTTATTTTTTTTACCTCAGAATAATGGATTTTATTTAAAAAAACAAGATTTTTTAGTAAAATATATATATGCGCCCAAAGATTTTAGGTACATTGAGTTTCTATAGCAGATTTTACTTTTACACCACTGGTACGTACAAGTATCCTCAAAATATAATTCAGCGATATATCGACTATTAATCTGCAGAAATAACCTCAGCAGGTTGTTCTCATCGATCCATTGAGAAATGGAAAATACATTTCTATGGTTCTCTGAAAGATTGTTCGCGTTAACAAAGAAGTTATTCATTAAGAGGAAATCTACAGAATTATTCTCACTATTGATTTTCACATTTCCATGAAGAAGACGGCAAGAATTTCATTATATGAAATAATGAAACTTGAGTTCTCTCTGCATCTGAGCTCATTAGAGACGCACATGAACTTTTAATATTTTATCTTGTAGATAGTTACGTGTGACCAAAACGTATTCATCTTGAACGCACAAGTTTTTTAAAACATCACCCATCGGGACTTTAAACCTCCGTAGAAATCTGTAAACTGAAGTAAACATTTAACCTTCCTCCTCCAATCTGGGGATTTAAATGATTCTTGCTTTCCAGGTTTATTTTTTAGTAAAACTTACCTTTGATTAAGGTAATCGAGCGGCACAGTGGTGCAGTGGTTCACACGGTCGTCTCAGGTGAAGGTTCAGTTCCTCGTTCTCCTGGTGGTGGTTTTCTCCGGCTTCCTCCCACAGGCTGAACACATGCAGCTGGGAGGTCCGACTAACTGGAGACTCAAGTGGATAGATTCTGGTAGAATCTGCTTGGTGAAGTAATTTTAACAGATAGAAACTAGAAAACCATCTCTGCAGGTCTCATCACTGTCCCAGGATCCTTTATCTTTAAATCCTCAGAGGCAGCAGGGGCATTAAGCTGCAGTGCATTCTGGTCTATTTCACGCACCTTCCATTCTCAGGGTCTGACAACAGGAACCTGATGTTTACAGCTGAAGCTTCACAAACCTTCTTCTCTGCAGCGGCTCGAAAACAACTTGATGTGTTTGTCTCATCATCTCACACGTCTGCATCTGATGGTTTTATTCTGAAACTGCTCTAAAAGGTTCTAAAGGTTCAGTTTACTAACACATTCTACATGAAATTGTGCAGATGAAACCAAACCTGTTGTGTTATTAATGTCTGTCTCCCTGTTGTTGAGAGAGAGAATCCTACTTACAGCATTTAAATACTACTTATTTTAAAGGATGGTTGTGGGTTTTGTGCAATAAAGGAAACTGTCAATTTTCTGTTTGGTGGACGACACTTTTGAATCAAACTTTAACTCTGTAAGAATTATTCATGAGCAAATCATCTGATTTCTACTTTATTTGATTTTATATTCAAACTTTTTAAATTGTAAATGAACTGTTTTTTTTTTTACAGTTATAAGACTACTAAAGATTGTTTTGTACTTTTCAGAGATAATGAGATTTGTTACACTTGAAGGACCTAATGTAAAATGAAAACTGAGTTCAAACATGTTATAAAACATTCTGTTGTAATGAAAAGCATCTTTATAACATTCTCTGAAAGTCAAAACTACAATAATGTTTTGTTACATTTTGTATTTCAGTGCCTTAAAATGTGAATAAACCTTTGAGTCTGACCTTTTGGGGTAAATCTGTCCCTCTGATGTAGAATATTTAATTTGTGCTTTATCAAATTCCTTGAATTGTGAGTCAAGTAATTCAGATATGTTGAATCTGTGAAACTCCCCAGCTCATATAAATGAGATCTGCTCCATCAGAAGAAGAGAAACCCGACAGGAAGAAGCTCAGTGGCTTAGGTTCAGAAAACGACAGAAACAAGCGGCAGGATAAAGACTCTGGAGAGTTTAATTATTTCCCACTTGCACAAAAAACAAATATAAAAAAGTATATCGCTCTTTCGATTCAGAATCTGTTGGAGCCGACCTGATCACTTCTCCAGCTCTGTCTGGACTCAAGACAGTTTTAAAAAGACCAAACTCACGAGAAAACAAGCAGAATGTAAAAATGAACCTAATTAAAAACAAAAGCAGAAAAAGGGTAAATACAATTAAAAATATCACTACAGCCAATTAATGACAGGATTTGTCAAATACACTCTTGCATATAACTGACGGGTTGAATGACACTAAACACAACAAAAAAGGGAAATTTAAAAAAAAAAACAACTAATGAGATTCTTGATGCAAGAGCTGGTAGTTTGTAATGTGTATGTTTAGCACAGGTACTGTGTGAACACGCGTACACATCGATGTCGGTGATTCTTAGAGCTGCAGAGCACAGAACTGCTGGTAGACGGCCAGGATGTGAGGGTCCAGCTCTGCGGTGAACAGCAGGTTCTCCAGGGTGCCCATGTACTGGTGGATGGTCACATGGTGCTGCACGGAGAGAGAGAGAGAGGACACGTACACTCAGGATCATTCAAACACTACGGAACCTTATCCTTTACATCTTATGGAGGGACTATTCAAATTGAAGCGGATCCACAAAGACGGGACGTGTTAGAACAAGAAACCCATCTTGATTTTATCTGGCCTGTCTTTGTCTTTGTATTTGATTTATTGTCGAGCCTGTTGTGAAGCTCCTTGTGTGAGTTTTATTATTATAAATCCTATGAGCGTCCTTCTAGATTTATATACGTTTACAATCTGGAGAAATACGTTTATGTGGATCCTTTTCAGAGTGAACAACCTTATTTACAAATAATCTAAAGAAAATGTTTAAAAGGTCATGATTCTATCTTAGATTTTTCATATATCCCAAGTTTTAAGAACCAGCCTATATTAACCGTTACTGTGTGTGTGTGTGTTTGTTGTTTACCATGAGGAAGATCTCCTGCAGGCGCTCGATGCAGCTCTTGTACCACGGCGTGCTGATGTCCACGCTTCCTGTCTCACAGCGAACCAGGTGCTCGGTCAACAACATGATGAAGCGCTGAGGGAGGAGAAGCAACATTTAACACAGTCTTTTATTTTTCCCTCCACCAGAGACATCGGCCGTTTGAAAGGACTCTGGTCCGATTCAGATGAAGACTTCAGAGATGGAAATGTTACCTGGAAGATGACGAGGAAGAGGTTCTTCTGTTCGCTCTGAGCCGACTCCACCTTCTCCTGTAGCCGGTCGATCTGCTCCTCCAGCTGACCGTCCTCGTCCTCGCTGTTCTTCTCCATGTCCTCCTCGTCCCCGCTGTCCTTCTGCTGGTGTACAAGCCCCAGCTACACTTTACTCAACAATTAACCTATAGATTTGAATCACTGATGTTCAAACCGAGTAACGTGGTGGAGAACACATCGAGGATGAACTTACCCGCTTATGCTGCTGTTTCTCCAGCTTGTCCTTGGCCTCCTCCAGCTCCACCTGGATCTTCTGGACGTGTTTGTTCATCTTTCGGATGGTGGAGTGCAAAATCTCCCAGGTGAAGAGTCTAGAAGGAGGTCAAGGTTGTTTTTAGAGAAAACATATTGTATTCAGGACAATGCAGAACACACTTATTTTATATTCCATGAGCAGAGAATGTAAAATAAAATGAGAAATGTAACGCAATTCATCGTTTCCTCTGCCTCACCTGGTGAACTCGTGAGCCATGTCCTGGGAGAAGAGCCAGTTGGCGACAGCAGCACAGTCGACAATCTGTGTCCGGATCATTTTATCCACCAACACGGCGATCATCTACGACAGGAAAACACAAAACTCTTCATTCAAGTCATTAAAAACATACATTTCCGTATGAAGCCCCCCTGAAGGACCCTGTGTTTACCTGTGGGTGATTCTTCCACGCTTCATAAACCACTTTCAGCATGTGCAGCTTCCCCTCGTCGCTGTCGGTCAGCGTCTTCAGGATCTCATGGAACCTGGAGGAGAAAGATGCAGCTGAGGAAACGGGTCTGGATTCACTCATTCAACACCAACACAAAAATCTATTTGTTTAGTTTAAATCTCAATAGTTATACAGCTGATGATTTGTATTATCTTCATTACTACACTGTTCTCTTGAGATCAAACTCTAGTTTAAGCATTTTGCATTTTAATAATAATTAGTCTGGTAATTAAAATATTCAGTTAAAGATTAAATTGTAGAGTGACATGTCAATTTAATTATGTAGTTTGTTAGTTTAAGTTTAATCATGGAATTTGCAGTTGAGTTCACATGTTCTACCAATTATACAGATTTTCTCATCAACTTCTTAAAGTAAATTATCCGCAAACGTTGAGGGTTTAACAGAATCACCTGAAGCCCCAGTGTCTGACTTGAACCAACTAATTTTAGTTTGTTTCTTCTGAGGCATGACAAGTGGTTTAATAAAACCCCGTGGCCGATGAAGAGGAAGGTTTCTGTGGAGGTGAACTCACTTGGCGAGGGCGCTGAAGGAGTGGCTGAAGGATTTGGCGGCGAGGTGGAGAAGAGTCTGCAGGAACACGTCGATCTTCAGAGGGTTGAAAGTCTCGCCTTCATCTGAGAGGAGCGGAAACAAAAAGAACAAAGTCAGAGACGGGTTTCAGGCCAGTGATCCACCAGCCTGGAAGAGTGAGAACAGAATAAAAACCCTTCAGGGGCGTCAACACATGTTAAAGGTGATTTTAGATTAATACGACAACTACTGACAAACTGTAAAATGATTTCTACATAGCAGGTAACATGTTCCTTCCACTAAAATGAAATAATACCATCGTCGTCTTCCTGGTTGGGGTTGGGCACTTCTTTGAGGATGGACATGATCTCTTCGTTGGACGCCCGGTTCTTGATGGCGTTCCCCACAGTGATGGACACTGGGTAACCTGGCAACGACGCTGCGATGCAGGAGACACATTCCAGTCACTTCATATCCAAATGAATATACTCAACACAGATTTGTTCGTACTGATAATCTCGCTGCTGCTTTTCACAGTAAATGTGTATTTGAAAACGTGCTGCAAACACTGAACAAATTCTTACAAGCGCTCTCGTCCATGTACTTGTAAATGAAGAGGGGTTCAGCGGGGATGAGCGCCGAGAAGGTCGGAGGGACGATGTCCACCATCCGCTGATGGTACGAAAGTCTGGAAGGGAAAAGAGCGAAAAGATGAAACTTTCCAAATAGAAAGGGAAACATGATAATATTCAACTTCATCCAGTTGAATTGGAGAACATACAGCAGCAAATAAATCAAAGTGAATGAAGGATTTTGAAAAGTACTGAGCTGCAGATTCAAAGTCATTTTAAACTCCATACAACTTAAGAAAAGGTGAATAATGATTTAATACCTCATAGACTTCTCCAGAACTTCTTTGACAAACTTGGGCTTGGGTTTATCTAGATCCACAGCCAGGCAGTCGGACCTTTACAGAGACACACGTTATTAACTGTAAGGTTCACATCTTATTTAAAACTAATGATCAGCTGCTATAAAGGTTGTGTGTGTGTGTGTGTGTGTGCGTGTGTGTGTGAAAGATTCACTGACCAGTCGTCCCAGCTCCATCGAAACTGGAAGTTGCTCAAATGGTGAGAAAACCAGTTTATTAGTCTGGGGAAGAAAAGGGGAGAAGGAGAGAGAATGAGTGATGGTGTCACTTCAGACAGGAAGCTCCTCATGGAGGTTCCACTCTCTGACAGGAAGTGGAATGTGCCGTCAGGTTACCTGTCTATGCAGGTGGTGTTCATGGTGTCCAGCCTCATGTACATCATCTCTGTGGCTTGGGCCAACTGACAGGCAGGGGTTAAGATAAAGTTTCTTTTTAACTGTTCAAGAGGTTTTTCTCTTCTGGGGTTTTCATTTATTGCAACTTACAACTATTAACCACCACATGTCCAGGATAATAGTTTTAAGATTAAGATTAAGATACATGTATTTGTCCCAAACACATGCACAGACATTCACAAGCACACTCATGCAAGGAGGGAAATGTAACCTCTGCTTTTAACCCATCTGGTGCAGGACACACAGAGCAGTGGGCAGCCATGTACGGCGCCCGGGGAGCAGATGTTGGGGGAGTAAGGTGCCTTGCTCAGGGGCACTAGACAGGGTAGGGAGAATCCTTTTGGATTTTTTGGACAGATCAATCCAGGTTCGTCTTTTTGTTGTTTCTCCGTGGAGTCGAACCAGAGACGAACCAGAGACCTTTTCTGCCCATAGTCCAAGTTTCTGCCACTAGTCCACTGCCGATCTCAGGTCAGTTTAAAGGGATTATATTATATTTTGTCCCCTTTAGTCAAAAACTACAGAAACATGTTCAAGTCCATGAAAATGGATCCTGATACAAGCTCAGATTTTTAAAGGGCTGGTGGAGAATGGAACTTTGACGTAAACTCAATCAAGGATACGACTTGAGGCAGAGAACCCGGCTGCAGTTTGCAGAGTTCTATCAGCAGTGTGGTGTACATGACGTCGAGGTGAGGCGGAGCGGGAAGCTGGAAAAGCTCCCCGAAGATCACCTGGACAGAGAAACACAAACATGTTCAAACCAGCCTTTAGTCTTTTCTTAAATGTCAGTGTGAAGTTTATCGAGAAACAAAAGCTTTATACCTCCACAATGTGATAGTTGAGCGGGATCTTGTTTTTCCCTGGATAACTGAGTAACTGAGCAGCACTGAAAGGTCATAAAAGAAAAATGAGACAGGTTAGAATATGTGCGTCAGTGGTCGGTTTGCAGAACACAATCCAACTCATCACCCACCATGATTTCCTCTCTTTCCAGTGAGTCTTGATGATGCAGTGCAGGTTTTCTTCGATGACAAATCTCTCCACAGAGTGACTGCCGGGCATCACGGGACCCTGGAGACAAAGAGCAGGAACATGTGGGATCTGTGACATTATCATCATATTTATGGCGAACCAAAATGTAATCAGGAGCATGTACTGTACCTCGGGGGCGTCGGTGTAGTCGAACATGCGGAAGACGACCTGGGGCATCGGATACTGAGCGTCGGGCATGTGGCCCGGGGGGGTGAAGGGGGGCAGGTTGTGCTGCAGAGCCTCACACAGGACGCTGTCGAAGGCGATGTACGGGCGAAGGATGTGGCGCTCCTGCCATCGGTCTTTTTTTAGCTTCTGAATCTGACTCCAGAGGCAGTCCAGGTACTGAGGAGGGTGAAGAGAGAGAGGGTCAGGTTCTAACAGTGACCTGAACGCTGGATCTATCAGAGACAACCGGTTTCCTTCAAGAATGAACAGAAACTTCATGTGGAAATGAAAACAAGTCCTAAACTTCACTATAGCTGTGCAATGGGAATGTGTTGTGTATTGTTGAGTAGACTATTGGGAGAGCTGTGGCGCTGCTGTGTCTCTCACCTCCTCTTGAGGATGAGGCTTCTCCGCTGTCCACACCTGCAGCATCGGGACATGAGTCTTTACTCTCCTCCTGAAAAACAAGAAGTTTGTAGTGATGCAAGGATCTGCTGACAGATGTGAAAAACCAGCGGCTGGGTTATGAAAAATGTGAGCAGGACAAATGAGCCTCGGGAACAGTCGAGAATAGACAGAGAGAAGGGGGGAGAATACAAAAAGAAGAATCGTACTTGAGGTAGCCCTCGACCTGACTGAGGAGTCGGTCCATCTCAACGTCCTTCTTCTCGTAGAGCTCCTTCCCGACCCAGGGCAGAGAGGAGAGAACCACGTACACAAACCAGTCCGACCGAACCTGGGGACACAAATAAGATCCCGTCCATCACAGCAGCTTCGATACTCAACATGATGCAGAATTAAAACTGTATCTGTGTTAACTTCCCGTCCCACAATGCATCTCTTAAGCAAAGATGTCAAGATATAACAAGATGCTTGCTACTGCCCGTATTTCCTCTACATTCCACCCACCTGTGGTACATCCTCCTCTTGAGTAACACTGATAAAATTTTCAAACATGGCCACCATCGAAGGAGCGGCAATCACATGGCAGTTGACCAAGTCAGACAGAAAACGAATCTGCAAAAGAAAAGAGGTTGTTTAAAAATGCAAAACATGTAGGTGTATATATACAGATGTTACAATTAAAAAAGCCAAACATCTGGTGTTTATGCAAACTTAAGATTACCAAGTAAACGGCTTCATTGTACAAGTTGTTTTTCAAGGTTTCTTTGAGTTGTCTGATCATCGCCTCGACAAACTCGCCCCCGAAGTTGTAGTTTCTGGCGTTGAGGAGACCGACTAAGGTTGTGTAGACAGTCAGCTTCTCAGGTAGGAGGCGGGCGCTGTCAATAAAACACGATTCAATGATTACCACCACCTTATAAGACTAATTTTTCAACCAATGAATAGGTGAGGATTTGTGTAAACTTACACAGCACATAGAATGCGCAGGATTTTGTTTTTGTAGTTTGGGAGGTCGGCCTCTAGGACGCCAGCGAGCCCCTCCAGGTTGCTCTCCAGGGACGACGTACTCTGAAAAAGATAAACAAAGGAATTTAAATAAAGACCTTAACAGTGCAACTCTTTGTTGAACCACACATGACCTCAATTCAACAAGATTCAAGATTTTTTATTGTCAAATGAACAGAGATAACATGAAGTAGTCACTGTCAATGAAATGCTTGGGTCACACACTCTCTTTAAGCAATGCTCAGTAATTTCAACCCAAAAAAATAAAATAAAAATAGTATAAAATATAATAAAAACAGAATAAAATAGAATAACAACGAAATAGAATATCAAAAATTTTGAAATAGAAGATACAATATATACATTTACAGATGAATGTTCAATTTGTGCAGTAGTGCAAATATTCAAATATGCTTATTATGGTGCTGGTGCAAATATGGCAAATATTCCAGGGTGCTGGTTTGGTGGAGTTATTGCAGTTCAGAGGAGTTTAAAAGCCACTTATAGTTCTAGTGTTTGTTTTAGGCAGTAAACTGTGATGTTAGGCTCACTCTTCACAGAGGGTTCAATCTTCAGTGAGGCCATCGATATTAAAAACATAGAACATCACACATGTGTTCCTTCCTGTCCATAGTCCTCACCTTCTCCCCCACACGACATATCAGTGACTCCAGACGATCCTCGATCTCGATGGGCTCAGATGTTCTCCTCCTTTTATGAGCCTGACCTCCTGGAAGGTTAAAAGAGAAACACAATGATGAACGAGAAACACGAGCGAGGAGATTTACCTCGAGGGGCAACACTGAAAAGAAAATCCATCAATACACAAACAAAAACAAAATGTAAAAGGACCAAACAGCTGTCTTTATTTGTGGTTTCTCAGGTCAATTTAACACAGGAAGACGAGTTTACTTGTCACTGAACTTAATGAAATAGTTTAACTGAGGCTAATGTAGAGGACCAGGGGACATTTAGGCTTTGAACTTGAACCTGAATTTGACTGTCGGGGCTCAGGGACACTTTGATGACACCATGGAGACATTTTATGTTTTGTCATTTGTTGAATTCCATTGTATTTGAGTATTTTATCTTCGCTCTTATAATCGGTTTTCCTGTTCACTGTCCTTTTAAATTAATATACACTTCTCTCACTTTATCATTTTAATATACTGCACTGATTTGAACCGTTTGTGGACATGGCATTGTTGTCATCATTGTTTTCTTCAATGTGGACGAATAAAGTTGTTTTGAATTGAATCTGTCCCCATTTACTTCAATGATATTTGGATTTAGCTGCAACAAAGTTTACCCTTGAAACTCTTTCAGTGTTTTATGGTCGCACCTACGTCACCCCCCCCTCTATCGTCATATTAGTGAGTAAATAATGACGGAATTTACATTTTGCAGATTTTGCAACACATTACAGATATGATCATTATTAAACTTTTACAGCATTTTATACATTAAACTAATATTTATCATTCCCAGAAGCTGGTAACCGCCCCACGCGTTAAACGAGCTGCTAACGGTGAAACGTTCCGGGCGAATTAAATCGTCACAGAAAAAGTTTACTTCCTCTTTTAATATTATAAATATTATTAATATCTATTTGGAAAGTAATCGGGAACACAAACATGACGAAACAACCCCATGTCAGAGATTAACGCGAGCAGACAACACACGCTAACGCTAAGCTAGCTGCTAGCATTGACACACTGACACACACACACAACTCGCAGCTTCCGGTTACCGTCGTTCTCGTCGCTGTGTCGTCTCCGGGACATGGTTCCTCTCCGCGGGGGGTGCGGGTGCAAAGTGGACTGGAGGTTGAGGGTTCGAACACACGGGTGTGAAAGTGACGAGCACGTCGGTGCAACGAGCAGGAAAATAAAAGCGGTGCGATTCAATTAAGTCACTTCCGGGGTCAACCGGAAGGTGCAGTGCCTGTTTTTCATCCGTCGCCCGGTGACGGATTTGTCTGGTTCCTCCCCGCTTGCGTGTGTGTGTGTGTGTAAATAATACCTTCTTTTATTAAATCGTGTTTAACATGACAACAACTTTTAATCATCACAATACAACTGGTTTTATTTATTTTAATTATTTTTAATTTAAGCCGCAAAGCAGAAGAAGCTCAATGAGAGTTTGATCAAATCCCGCCACTTCCGGTTTCCTCTTGTTGACATTTTAACAAACATGGCAGCAGAGGATCCATGCTCCCAGTTCCAGGACTGGGAGCCGGACTCGTCCACGCGTAATGCTGGTGGTGTGAAGCAGGAGAACCAGATGTGTGCGTCACAGAGGAGGTGCTACAGCCTGTGCAGGAGGAAGGTGAGAGAACACGTGGGTTTAAACCAGGAAGCTGGGAGTCTGCAGTGTTACAGACAGAACCAGAGCTGGACACTTCCACTGGAGATATAATATTCAAACTTCAACACAGCTGGAATCACAACATCTGGAATCACACATGCACATTCATCAATCGTCCAAAAGTGATCAGTTTCTTTAAAGGTCCAGTGTGTAAGATTTAGGTGAAAGGGATCTACTGGCAGAAATTGAATATAAAAATAATCCGAGTGATATTTTCACGAGTGTGTTTCATCTAAATTGTACAAATTGTTGTTTTCTTAACTCTAAAATGGGACCTTTTATATTTAAATACTTTACATCAGGAGCGAGTCCTCTCTACGGAGGCGGCCATGTTTTTTTACAGTAGCCCAAATTGGACAAACTAAACCTCTTTGATTTTTTATGACAACTGGAGGCTACCTCAGGTTATCTGTCATGTTTGGAAGCTGGAAGGCTGCAGTGTTACAGACAGAACCAGAGCTGCAGCTGGACACTTCCACTGGAGATATAATATTCAAACTTCATCATACATCAATTATCTAAAAGTGATCAGTTTCTTTAAAGGTCCAGTGTGTAAGATTTAGATGAAAGGGATCTACTGGCTGAAATTGAATATAAAATAATCCGAGTGATGTTTTCACGAGTGTGTTTAGTCTAAATTGCACAAATTGTTGTTTTCTTAACTCTAGAATTGGACCTTTTATATTTCAATACTTTATATTTACATCAGGAGCGAGTCCTCTCTATGGAGGCGGCCATGTTTTTTTACAGTAGCCCAAACTGGACAGACTAAAACTTTTTGTGTTTTTTATGACAACTGAAGCTACCATAGGTTCTTTGTCATGTTTGGGAGCTGAGGTTGAGGTGAGGGGTGTTCAGCTGCAACATGTAACTTCACCACTAGATATCACTTAGTCCTACACACTGAACCTTTAATATAAATGTATAGACATTTAGGGTTGCAGGTGCTCAGATGAAAGAAGTGGGCACCCATTTCCTAAAGTTAATAGAGAGAGAGAGAGAACATACACGTATAAAGATTCAGAAATCGTCAGACTGATAAATCGTACCTCTATGAATATGTATTGGCTGTTATTTGAACGTGTGGTCGCAGTTTCTTAAAAGTAAGATATTTGGGAGCTTCCGTCTACTATGTTTTTCATTTCAGTTTTTAATTAAATGTATACTGTTTTTACTACTGTATTACCCTGCCTATAATGTATTCATATTTATATATATTTATATTTTTATCCTGCTCATAGTGTATTCATCGTCCCCATATCTTACAATTCCTGTTAATACTGTAATATTCCATTTATATTTCTACTGTTCAGATCTTATTTATTTACTTTTTCACTTTAATATGCATAATACTCTGCAATTTTACTGCCTTTTTTGCACTTCTGGTTAGACGCTAAACAGCATTTCGTTTTATATGTACCTGTACTGTGCAATGACAATAAAGTTGAATCTAATCTTATCTAATCTAATCTCATTGCATTTCTTTCTCCTCAGTCCTTCTCTGCCTTTGTGGCATCCAAGAGCGCCGGCAGTCAGGAGGAAGGAGACGCATCCTGGTGCTGCTGCGGCCAGACCTTCAGGGAACACTCGGCTATTCACAAACACGTGGCCAGGACTCACCAGGGGGAAATAAAGCAGCTGACACAGACGACATACAAGTATTTTTTAAAGCAACTGGAGGAAGAAGCTGAAACACAGGAAACAAACGAGCGCAAAGCCGAGGCGGTGGACATTTCTGCCTGGATACCCGACACCAGCCACATTTCTGAGGATCAACTTCAGAAGTAACTTTGAATTCTGTCATTTGGGTTCAGTTGTCGTGCAAGTTGTGTCTTTGATATGCTAAATTATAAAATCATAAACACTGATGGGTGTTCCCTTGTTGTCCACCAGGGGTCCAGGAAAGGTCGTCCTCTTTTATCACTACGGTCAAGTGGAGCAGCCGCAGGTCATCTGTGCTTGGCAGAAAGCTTTGTGTGAAAAGCTCCACCTAACTGGCAAGGTGGTCCTACACATACATATTTACATCTGGAATAGATTGAAAAGGAGGAATCGTTTAATTCAATTTATCTTTCCCATTCAAATGATCCCGTTCTGCAGGTGAGGGTGGCGTCCGAGGGCGTCAACGGAACAGTGGGGGGCACCGACATGGCGACGGACATTTACATCAACGCCATGTGTTCACATCCTTTCTTCAGGATGGAGAGGGAGGATTTTAAGGTCAGTGTCCCACTCACTTCTCTTCTGTAATGTCACATATATGTTATATTGCAGAGTCATTTTTATTGTGATAACAGAGAATCATCTGAGGAGAATCAGTGAAATCTATAACCTATACACATGATTTAGGGAAGCCTTTAATTAATTTAGCAGAAAGTCTTATTGCAAGCTCTTCATCTCCATCTCTACCTTTCTTTTAATTTAGTAACATTACATTATTATTATTCTATAAAGTGTTTGTTCCTGCTTGTGCCTGCAGACCAGTGATGGGGGTGCAGAGTGTTTCACAGACCTCCGGGTTGGGGTCTATAAAGAAATCGTCCCCATGGGAGTGGACCCTGATGTCCTCTCCTACCAATTAGCAGGTGCTTTATTATTACTGCAACACTATGAAATGGATTTTAATTGTCGTAATAACAAACAAATTGCCGTGGGGCTTTTGTGGTTGTTCCAGGAAAACCAATTACTATGTCAGTAAATGAGCTGAATTCCTTTTTTACAACAGCTGGTATTCTAAGCTTTTAATTTGTGTGGTTTGTGAAGGTGCTTGTGTCAGAAAAACAGTATTTTCTCCTGTCAGGAATTCATTTGGAGCCGGAGGAGTTTCACAAAGAGGTGGAGGCTCTTCTGACCAAAGGGGATTTGTGCACTGACACAATTCTCCTCGACTGCCGCAACTTTTACGAGAGCAAAATTGTAAGTAATTCATTAGATTCCCTTTTTGACCAAATCTGAGTCTTTGTTTATTATTTTACTGATATTTTAATTTAAATTCCCTTGAGGAAGATATTTGAAGTCAGGCTGCAATGTTTGTCACAAACTGTCATTGTTGTTTTTTCCTCCAGGGGAAGTTTACTGAGTGTCTGGCCCCAAACATCCGTAAGTTCAGCTACTTCCCGGACTACATCGACCAGAACCTTGAGCTGTTCAGGGACAAAAAGGTTCTCATGTACTGCACAGGAGGGATCCGCTGTGAGCGAGGCTCCGCCTACCTGCGCTCAAAAGTAGGTGGACCTGTCTGGATCTTACACTGCAGCATGAGATTTAAATTATTTATTTTGATTGATAGATGTTCATGCAGGCTGCTGCTTCTTCACACGAGGGAACTGTTAAATCCTGATGTGCATTTGTCCTTATTCCACTTGTTCCTTAAGATAGAAGCTAGGTTTCAGTTTACTCTGATCCTAACATGTCCTGGCCTCCTTGTAGGAAGTGTGCAAAGAGGTTTACCAGCTGAAAGGTGGAATTCACAAGTACCTGGAGCGTTTCCCAGAAGGTTTCTATCGTGGAAAGCTTTTTGTGTTTGATGAGCGTTACACCATCTCCTCCAACACAGACATCATCTCAGGTTAGTGTTTCCTCGCTGTGTTACAGAGCTCTTTTTAAGAATTTTAAATAATTAAAATACAATTTAATAATATCTAGAATATTTCCTTGCTGTCTTGTGTCAGTCTTTGAGTTAAAAACCTTTCAAAGTTAAATATTTCCGTGTTTGGTCAGACTGCAGGTACTGCGGCAGTCCATGGGACCAGTACAAGCTCTGCTCCACCCAGTTCTGCTGCCAGCTGGTTCTGTCGTGTCCCAGCTGCAGACGGGACGGACACATGTCCTGCTGTCCCACCTGCCAAACCAAGGGACGGGCTCAGAGCGAGACACCGTCCACCGCTCCACATCAGAGAGAGGAGTGCGAGTGCACCGACGGGCGTCCCAGGATCCCTCAGGATGTGTAACCTCACAGTGATCAAACAAGAGTTCCAAAGGTCACATGAAAACTGCTGCATTTACAGGGATAGTAAATATTATATATTAACTATTGAGTATATTTTAAGTCATCCATTTGTTGTACAAATGTTGGGGTTTAAGTCAGATTAACTGTATTTAGGTGGTTAAAGTAATCTGTGAATCGGATGTAAAATGATTAGAGTTGATTCCTATTTTATTGAAACACACCTGCAGAATTCATGAGTTTTCTGACACTGATTTTTAACTGGAATGCCTTGTCATTAATAAATAATACTTTGTCCCAGGGGGTTTTGATCTCATTGTGTGTTTGTGTGTGCTTCTTTGTGTTTTATCTTTTAAAATCAGTGTTTTATTAGTTATCTCTGTTCATTACATGCTTTTATTTGTCTCAAATGGTAATAGATTTATATTTATTCTAAATGTAGTCAATTCGATGTTAGGTTTCCTAAAAATGTGTAGATACAAAGCAAATACACCAAAACCAGGAAGAATTTATATCAGCTTTCTTCTGCTCTGAACTATTGATTTTAGACTTCACTTGACAGAGGAAATTCACGTGTAACTTAAAAACTGAGAAAAGGCATCTGGGAAAACTAACAAATCAAAATTATACAATAACAAATTAAAGAAATTTAATTTAATTCCGATATATATTTTTTTCCTTTATTAACTTTATCGATACGGTAGTTCTCAAAAACAACAGATATTAAGAAATATATACAAAATAAATAAAGTGCCATTCAGAAAATTACTTAAAAAAGCCAAGAACAAACTATGCAATTTATAGGAAAGGGTCTTGACACAGGACACTATTAAATCATATCAGAACCATTAAGTGCAACAGGTTCATAGTAATAGTAGTTTTTGCTTAAAATGTAATTGGACTGTTACTTATATTTCCTGAACTTTTACAACACAAATACTTGAAACATTGATTGTGAGAGAAAACTGCAGTGCGTGCAAAAAAGGTTTAATTCACTTTTTAATTTAATTCCAAACCTACACAAAGATTACAATTAAATTATGTGCATACTGTGTGTATTGGGTAATTATTGGTGTGACACAATGAAGCAGACACATCTAAATCTATTTATCTTTATTATTTATTGAATCTCCATGTTGTTGAGATGACGTCATTTAAAGTTGAAATGATCGAACGTGTAACTACAGAAAACTGAACTGTTGTTGTGCTGTTCCTTGAGAAAAAAAATGAAAAAAAGATTAAAAAAATAAATACTATATTTTATATATATATGTGATCGAATGTGTAACGTCAAAGATTGGCAACTTCCTGTTGTTTCCGTTACGTTCCGACTTAACGTATTTTTTGTGGCACAGAACAGTTCCACAAAAAACTGAACTGTTGTTGTACTGTTCCCTGAGAAAAAAAAAAGATTAAAAAAAAATCTATATTTATACAATTATAGTAATTGATAATTCATAGAGATTGATTGCTCCTTCAGTTCCCACTTTTGTCCACCAGGTAGCAGTATTGTACTGCTCAGCTTTAGCTGATGTTGTGATCTGCCCAGAATATTATTATGATGATGATGATGATGATGATGATGATGATGATGATGATGATGATGATGATGATGATGATGATGATGATGATGATTATTATTATAACAATAATAACCATTATTTGTATATTATATCACCCTCACTCTATCTATCTATCTTCCTAATTGCTTTCATGGTTTGGAGAAAACATTAATTACATTTTTTACATATATGTATATTTGTCTTCGTTTCCAATATATCATAACCTTAAAAGTTGGAAGAGGTTTCAGTCAGAAGGAAATTATTTATTGAACCCGGACAATGCAACACAAACATTAATCTCAACATGAGAAGAGATGATTTTTGCCAGATTTAGAAATCAAATATACTTTATTGTCCCCATAGGGGGAATGCTTTTCAGGCCAAAGTGCTTCAGCAGCTGCAGAACCTTGTAATAGAAAAATATAAAAGAATAATAAAGCAGAATTAAAGTGAGTCGCCCTGAAAACACAAATTAAACACAAAAAGGATCAATATGAAAAACAAAAACTGGCATTAAATCCTAAAAACTAAGAGTACAAATGTGCCAGACAAGGTGCAAAGCTTATAAAGTGTGTGTACTATCCATAATTTATATATATATATTTGTTTAAAAGGTAATTTAATAGTTATAGCAATAACAACTATTATAATTTTAATATTATCAGAGTGATGGCTGGCCCCACACTTGCAGCTCCACTCTGCCTGGTAATATAAAAATATAAAAGAATAATAAAGCAGAATTAAAGTGAGTTGCCCTGAAAAAACTAATAAAACACTAAAAAGAAAAATATGAAAAAAAAACTGGCAGTAAAAACTAAAAGTGTTCAAATGTGCCAGACAAGGAGCAAAGCTTATAAAGTGTGTGTACTATCCATAATATATATATATATATATTCGTTTAAGTTAATTTAATAGTTATAGCAATAAGAACTATTATAATTGTAATATTCTCAGAGTGATGGATGGCCCCATACGTGTAGCTTCACTCTGCTTGGCAATAGAAAAATATAAAAGAATAATAAAGCAGAATTAAAGTGAGTCGCCCTGAAAACTCAAATTAATCACAAAAAGGATCAATATGAAAAACAAAAACTGGCATTAAAACCTAAAAACTAAGAGTACAAATGTACCAGACAAGGTGCAAAGCTTATAAAGTGTGTGTACTATGCATAATATATATATATATATTTGTTTAAATGGTAATTTAATAGTTATAGCAATAAGAACTATTATAATTGTAATACTTTAATAGTGATGGCTGACCCCACACTTGCAGCTTCACTCTGCTTGGTAATAGAAAAATATAAAGAATAATGAAGCAGAATTACTATTGAGTTGCCCTAAAAAAACTAATAAAACACTAAAAAGATAAATATGAAAATAAAAACTGGCAGTAAAACCTAAAAGTGTTCAAATGTGCCAGACAAGGTGCAAAGCTTATAAAGTGTGTGTTCTCTATAATATATATATATATATATATATATATATATATATATATATATTTGTTTAAGTTAATTTAATAGTTATAGCAACAAGATATATTATAAGTGTAATACTTTAAGAGTGATGGCCCTACACTTGCAGCTTCCCTCCACCAGGCGGCGGAGTGCAGCTGCTCCTCCTCATCCACACTGGAAGCTTCAGCCCCGGCGAGCTGCTCAGGCTGCCCGGGTCCTCACTGACCATCCCCGGCCGCAGCAGCCGCCTCTCGACCGCTCTCCTCCCCGCTGGAGGCTTCTGCTACAACCCGCTCATGAGCATCCGACCGGCCGCGAGCCTGCGGGAGTGACCCGGCCGGGAGGAGCGAGCCATGTCGGGCTCCGGCAGCAGCGGCTCCGGCAGCGGCGGCTACAACCACAGCGCGACGCCGAACGGAGGAGCCGATCCGCCCCGTCAGAACGGTACCACAGGCCGGGCTGGTGCCGCTAGCCAGCCCGCTAGCCGTTAGCATGCTATGTCAGCTAGTGTGTCCGCTACCGAGCATTGATTTTTAATCTATAAAACGTCTCTTCCGGTTTTATTCACAGCAGCGAAACCCAGAATTAATCCTGTCGACGGAATAAAAAATCTGGAATTAAAGTGATTATGCTAATGCTAGCTGGATGCTAACGCTAGCTAGCTGAGTTAAGGGCTGACTCAAAGGGGATCAGGGCTAATGCTAGCTGGATGCTAACGCTAGCTAGCTGAGTTAAGGGCTGACTCAAAGGGGATCAGGGCTAATGCTAGCTGGATGCTAACGCTAGCTAAATTGAGAGCTGACTCAAAGGGGATCAGGGCTAATGCTAGCTGGATGCTAACGCTAGCTAGCTAAGTTAAGAGCTGACTCCAAGGGGATCAGGGCTAATGTTAGCTAGCAGTGTGACAGCTAGCGCACCAGCATCTCAGTCTCTCCTGTTCTATAGAAGCTCTAAGAGGCTGAGATCACTTCCCACTGGGAGGACTGGTGCTGCTGGTGCTGCTGGTGCTGCTGGTGCTGCTGGTTCTGTTGGTTCTACTGGTGCTGGTGGGAGGGTTGCTGGTTCGGTACTGGTCTCACTGGGATCTGCAGCTAATGGAACATATGTTTTTATTATGGTTTTTATTTATCCTCCCACTGAAGTGATTGAGATGACACTCTGATGCTAACTGCACCTCTCTTCCTCCTCTCCTCTCCCTCCTCCTCCTCCTCCTCCTCCTCCTCTTCCTCTTCCTCCTCAGGTCCAGCTCACACGTACCCACCTCCAGGATACTATGGAGCCCCCCCGCCGCACCAGAGCTACCCCACCATCCCCGGCAAAGCCCCCCTTACGAACAGTGCTCACTACTACCAGAACAACCACCAGCAGCAGCAGCAGCACCATCATCAGCAGCAGCACCCCCCCCAGCACCATGTAGCACCCCCCCAGTACACTGCTCCCCCAGGCTCTGCACCTCCTCCTCAGCCGTACACCACACCAACCTCTCCTGCCCCCCCACCGTCAAACACCCAGTACAACCACCGGCCTTTACAGCAGCAGCAGCAGCAGCAGCAGCCCCCCCCCTACACCACTCCAGGGTCCTACTATGGACAGCAGCCGTACCAGGCTCCGCCCCCGGCACAGCCCCCCCCTCCTCACCAGCAGCAGCAGCAGCAACAGCCCAGTTTGGTTCCGGCGGCAGCTCCCGGCACCGGAGCGCCCCCCCTCTACCCCATCGTGTCCTACCCGTCCGGGCCGGGGATCAGCCAGTACGGCACGCTGAGCTCCCTGCAGAGCCCCCCCCCCACGCCCGGAGTGCGGCCCACCCAGATGGGCGCACCGCTGCACCAGTACAACTCGTTACAGCCGGCCGCCACGGCACCGGTGCAGCCCGGGTACGGCGCCGGTGCTCCTCCCGGTCAGGGGCCGACGGTCAACGGACAAGGAGGCACAGGTGTGTGTGTGTAACTGTTTGTGTTATGGTGAAGAACAAGTGTGTGTGACAGTTTGTGTTACGGTGAAGCACAGGTGTGTGTAACAGTTTGTGTTACGTAGAAGAACAAGTGTGTGTGACAGTTTGTGTTACGGTGAAGCACAGGTGTGTGTAACAGTTTGTGTTACGGTGAAGCACCGTGGTGTGTAACTGTTTGTGTGTTACGGTGAAGCACAGGTGTGTGTAACAGTTTGTGTTACGGTGAAGCACAGGTGTGTGTGTGACAGTTTGTGTTACGGTGAAGCACAGGTGTGTGTAACAGTTTGTGTTCAAGATTCAAGATTTTTATTATTAAATTCACAACAATAAAATGAAGCAGTCGCTGGCTCTCTTCTAGCAATGCTCAATAATTACAAACAAAAAAATTAAATTAAAATAGAATATCAAAAATTTAAAATAGAAAATAAAATGTATATATCTAGAAATATATATACGGTGAAGCACATGTGTGTGTGTGTAACAGTTTGTGTTACGGTGAAGCACAGGTGTGTGTGTAACAGTTTGTGTTACGGTGAAGCACAGGTGTGTGTGTGTGACAGTTTGTTTTACGGTGAAGCACAGGTGTGTGTGTGTCAGTTTGTGTTACGGTGAAAGTCGTCAGCTCCCGGCTGGAGAGTGAGAACTTCCCACAAGATTCCTACAAACACTACAAGTTCATACCAGAGCATCATGATAAACTTTTGGTGTTGAAGAAACAGTGATCAGAATCAGAATCAGAATTATTTTATTTGCCAAGTATGTTTGCACATACAGGAAATTGCTTTGGTGTCATTGGTGCACTGAACATAAAACAACAATATAAAAACAACAATATATGACAAAATAGAATCCCATCTCTACTGGTTCAGATCAGCTTCAAGAGGCTGTTTTGGTGTTAGTCCAATAATTTGTGTGCCAAATAAAACAGCTGTCCATATTTACTTTTTCAGAATTAAGGCTAAGCTGCCTTTTTAAGATTTTCCTTCAAGTCACATATATTTATTTGGCTGAAACACATACACTGTCTTGATCCTGCATTTGTGAAACGACTCTTAACCAAAATAATATAATTTTGTCATAGAAAAGAACGTTTATTGTCACAGTTTCATGGACAATTCTTCGTTTTTCATAACTTTTCGTGATGTCTCATTTTTCTCATTGTCCTCCTCTATGCTGCAGGCCCGACCACAGTCCACCAACACTATGACCAAAGCCACCAGGCCCTGCAGAGTTATAACTCCTACGGTGGCCCCGGGGCTGCAGACACAGACCAGGCGCCCTCCAGAGCCACTTCGGTCCATTCCTCGCCGGGACACCACCAAGGTAATAACCAGATATTTATACGACTCGTGACACCAAATGTTTTGGTAGGTTTGTCTTCACAAGGTTTGCTCTTTAGGTTCTGGTGTGACAGCTCAGAACATGTGGAGGCTTTTTGTGTTGATGGAAGTTGACAAGCTGCTCCTGTGACTAACAGACAACAAAATGCAGCGTGTGTGTGTGTGTGTGTATATACAGGTTATTAATATCCAAGCTGCTATACCTGTATGTGTACTGAGATAATTGTCCTCTGAGCGATATAGCCTCAGGCAATAGAAATCATGCAGTACAATAGCAGGAGACTTAAAGGACACACCTCTACAGTGGACATGTTGGAACAGTCACGCTTGGTGGTTAGAATTAGTTCAAGGTTTCAGTATGAAAATGTTCAACAATATTTGTGATTTTTTTTTTAACCTTTGGTGGTGAAACTGAGGTCGTTGAACAATCAGAGAAATCTCTACCGCTGAAAACCACGATGAGAGAAACCACAGGAAATGAAACCATTAGATTTCTGATATCAGAGACATGATGCACACATACAACTTTTGCACGTGGACGTTTTAAGTTGTTATCTTTTTTGCACCAGTTTCTTATTTGGCAGAATTTTAATGGTTTTAAATTTCCCATTAAAGTACGCCTCATCAAGTTGTCACTTACGCTTTCTTTATCAGTTTCTTGCATGAGCGCCACCTTCCCTTCTCTCCTCGACCAACCGGTCCTGACAGATTCTTATCTACCTCTCCCGCCCCCCCTCCCCTCCAACAGGCATGCAGTATGGATATGTTGCTAATAGTGGAGCTAGCTCTGCCTCTGCCACCACCTCAGGCCCAGCAGCAGCAGCAGCAGCAGCCCCCCCCTCGTCATCCAGCTCTGAGGATGAGGATGAGGAGGATGATGATGAGGAGGATGAGGAAGCAGGTCTGCTTTAGCTTTTAAACTCCCCCATAACTCTCCTCTCCTCTCCTCTACCACTTCAACCATCTCCTTAAACTTCTCCTAGTTATGTCTAAAAACTTTCTTCTAAAACATAACTTTGCCATTTGTGCGTTTTCGTTTCCCACTCATACAAAACTCCCGTCTGATCACCACCACCTTCTGTTCTGTGTCTGATGATCGTCCCTCCTACTCCTGCTCTCATCACCCTTAATGAGTTTTCCACTCATTATCTCTACCTTCCCCTTTTTCCTGTATAGTCCAGGCAAAGTAGCGTTTTACGACCGACTAATTGTAAAAGAATTTTTTTCAGCATAGATCATTTCTATGAGGTGTCCAGAACAACATACTAAAAGTCCTAAGAAATCCTAGTTGAGGAAATATGTTTAATTCTCATCAATGTGTGCATATAAGGCCCGGCAACAACACACCCCAAAAAGACTATTTTTTTCCTTTACGCCTATCAAAATAAAACTTTACACAATGAAAGTAACCATGAAACGTAACATTTTTTGTATTAAAAGTTTCTTTGAAAATGAATTTGAATATGCAAATGAGCTATACACTAATCGAATATGCCCCAAATACAACCAAATAGGCTTAATTTTTTCCTTTACTCCGACCACAATAAAACTTTACATAGTAAAAGTATTTATGAAAAGTAACTTTTTTTGTATTACAAGTTTCTTTTGAAATGAATTTAACAAGCACATGAGCTCCACACTTATTGAATATGTCCTAATTTGCATAGGCAAACACCATTCATATGTATGACAAGTACATACATAAATTCAATTTCAAAGAAACTTTTAATACAAAAAATGTTACGTTTCATGGCTACTTTCATCGTGTAAAGTTTAATTTTGATAGGAGTAAAGGAAAAAAATAGTCTTTTTGGGGTGTATTGTTGCCGGGCCTTATTGGCACACATTGATGAGAATTAAACCTATTTCCTCAACTAGGATTTCTTAGGACTTTTAGTATGTTGTTCTGGACACCTCATAGAAATAATCTATGCTGAAAAAAATTCTTTTACAATTACTTCTATTTTTGGCTCCAAAATGGGTTACTTTGCCTGGACTAGTAGGCTAATCAGATCTTTTTCCTCACCTTCCTTCCATCTCCTTTGCAACAGCCCTCCACAGTTCACCTGCTGCTCACCCTCTTCCCCCCCTGTCACAGTCATCACTGCTCTTTCCCTAATGTCAAATCCCTGTTCTGTTCCTCCACGAATCAAATCTGATATGAAATCTTATCTTAGAAAGGTAAACGGGTAAGTAGCCTTAAGCCACATTCTGCTTTTCTAGTTGTGGTGCAGTGGAAGCCGTCCTTCTCGTGTGCTGCTGAGTAATCCCTGGGTGGTGATCATCCGGCTGGTTGCAGATGGAGATCACAATCTATATGTTGTGTTCCTGCTTTCAGTCGTAACACAACTGTAGAGCTGAGAGAGTAGAAGCTGACCTCATGGGCTGGATACGATTTGGGAGTAGATGAGATTGTTTAATATTGAGCTGAGTGAGTTTTATGACATTAGAGGTGGGATGTTGTTAATGACATAAAATGTATTCAATAATAATAACAACTTTATTTATACAGCACTATTAAAACACCACAAACAATAACATGAGATCAAATATAAAGACCAGCATCAAGACTTTAATTACAATCAATTAAGTCATCATTTGTGATTTATTCATCAAAGAGGCAAAACATTTTCCAGCCTCATCTTTAAAATGAGACTAATATGTTTGACTCTATAAAGTCTTTATTGATAACTGTTATTTTAAAAGACCAGGGGCATTAATCTTGCATGGATTTACATTTGACGACATTCTATCATTTTACAGAAACGTAATCCAGCATTACAGATTTGAAAGTTTCTAAAAAAGGAATCTTTTTCTCTGGGAAAGAAACATAACTTCTTCTTGTTACATATCTGGCTGGTGTCACGCTGCTCTGTGCTTTCACAGCTCGCTGTTAGGTTATGTGCGACTGAGGTGTTCTGCAGATGATCGTCCCTCAGGCCGCGTGTCGTCAGCCAGAGGTTAACGTGTTTTTAAATATAGCCGGTCCCTTGCTGCCCGGTCCAGGCTCTCCGTGCATGTTCCCAGTGAGGGAGGATGGGCAGAGGTTATCTCAGCACAGCTATTATTCATTAGCACGTCACTTCAGATAAAAGAAAAGCAGCCGCTGACCCGAGCAAGTGGAATCGCCATCCAGTGGCAATAAATAGCCGGTTGGGGGGGGTGTCCAGGGGCTTGCACTCTCGGGAAAAAGCTAAATTTGGTGGCTTCTACTCCATCTTATACACTGATCTTAAACATTACACATTTTAATAACTTCACTCACCACATTGCAGACATTAAGTGAATTATTGTGGTTGAAAAATTGGGGATTAGAAAATTAAAAAATGTAAATCATCTATTAATTTCACACAAAGCAGGATAAAACTGCTCAGTAACAGCATAACTGCTAAAGTTGACCATAGATGTTTGATGTTGTTATATAATTTATGATGTGTATATACTAGAGGAAGTTCCATTACATCATATTTTATGAATAAATGAACATAGATTACATAAATTAAATATCTTGTGCTACCATTTACAACTGAACATAAGGATTTCTTTCATTATTGGTGAGTCCTCTGATTATTTAAAAACAATTTCAGTCCATAAGAAATGGAAAAATGGTGAATAAACACTTGAAATGCAAATAAAAAAATAGAAAAGCTTTAAATTGATAACCAAATCACACAAGAGGAGGAGGAGGAAGAGGAGTTGTCAGATGAGTATTTGAGAAGGAGGAAGAGGGCTTAGCTGTTCTGGTGTCTTCTTTCTCCTGCAGACCAGATAATCCAGCAGACTACTGGTCAGATTTAGTCGGAGATAATTGGATCGTGTCCTGTCCAATGAGATCTCTGCCACAGACCTGTCGTGCCTTGGTTCGCTGTTTGTTGATCCCTCCTTTTGGCCGGCACAGATTGAATGGCTCATTCAAATATTCTAACCTTGTAATCCTCTATGGAGAAAATAATCTATTCATGAATTGACATGAGAAGAAAAACAACCAAAGATTAGAGAGAAAAATCAAAAAATGGTCCCAGTGATTTTACATCCTTAATGTTAAATTAACTTAACGAGTTTCCTCTCAAACTAAAGATAAAGTCATTTGTTTTAAGTGTCTTTAAACTTATTCTTTACATAAATTTGCTGTCGTCTTCTTCTTTTTACACCTGTTTGCCACATTCCTTGGCATTTTTCTTTGAAGGTCGTGAATTCAGAAAATGTCAAAGTGCAAAAGAAAATGAATGGGAAATTGTGTAAAAGAGAAAGGTTGATGATCCTAGATTGAGGAAATCAGGAGGAAATTAAAGAGGAAATAAGAATTAATAACATTTAGAACCTGTATTTCTTCCATAGCTTTCCTCCATCTTATCTCACCATTCACTCCATACTTCCTGTCCTCAGAGGCCTGAGCTTTCTCCACCAAACATGTGACCACGAGCTTGTTCCAAACCTGAGTGCGTCCTTTCATCCTTTTGGTTCAGTGTTCACGCAGCCTTCCCTTTCCTCCCTCTGCACACGTCAAAGTCAAATAAAAGAAACTCCTTTTCATTCTTCTGAATTTTTAATCTTTTTTGCTCCTTTCCCTCTCTTCCTCCTGTTCTTTCATTTGTATCTTGACCATCGTTCCTTCACATCTTTTCTCATATTATTAAATGTACAGACCAGCTTGTCGCCAAGTGATCTGCTCTTTCATCTTCTAATGACTCCTGTTTTTTCTCTTAGTTGTACTTTGTTCATATCTTGATATTTAATTATATTAAATTCATTTGTTTATATTTCTGTGATTCACTCTTCCTCTCTTCTCCTCTCTCAGGTGGGGATACATCCTCCTCCACCACTGGCAGTGCCTCTCCAGTGCCCAACAGCTATGATTCGCTCGAAGGGGGCAGCTATCCAGGTACATCTCTATCTTTACCAAGCTTTATATCAAATTAATAGGTAAACATGCATCTGACCTCATCAAGGAAACTCCTTCACGACATCTGCTGTCTTGTTTATGAGTTTAAGCAGGTTTTTATTCACACAAATATATGACCTTTGCACACAGGCAATAACCTTGATGTCAAAATGTGTAACTTTGAGAAACCAAGATATTTATCTGCAGTGAAAAGCTGATTGAAGGACACGAGTCCCACATGAATGTCATTAATCCAAACTACGTTGCACACTGTCTCACGTCTTTCTGTATTCCCCAGATTCTATACCACCTCCTAATGATATGAGCAGCCAGGCTCAGTCCTATGGTAGCTATGGTTACTCCAGCATGCAGCCAGCCTATCCGCAGGGGCCGCCCCCCCACCCGGACTCTTCTCCCACTCAAGACCAGTACGACCAGTCAGGCTACGAGCATTACGCCAAGGTGAGGCCACAGTGTGAAGTGTTCACTGATGTTTTCCCTTTGCTTATTCTTCTGTGATTGGCTGCTTCAGCTGCTGGAGAAACACCACGAGCCAATCAGAGCCAAGCAGGTGGCAATGTTAACGACCTGTGTCGGGGGGGATCTTATCCTCTGTGATCGTGATCTTGCTGCATTGTCCCACCAGTTCTCACTAATTACAGGTTTATAATGTATTTCTCCTTCTCCCCTTCCACTTGTTCAGCCTTTTCCCAAACTGGCCCAGCTGTCGGCGGCCCTCGGGGGTCTGAGCGGCGTGCCGGAGCTGGAGCAGGAGGCCCTGACGCCGATTAACCTGATGCACGAGAGGAACCTGCTGCCCCCGAGGCCCCTGGAGGCCCCTGAACCCAACCTCAACAGTGACCTCAAGAAGGTCAATTGCAGTCCGCAGTAAGTCGAGTGTGCGGGATTGGGGCTGCTCGATTATGGAAAAAATCATAATCACGATTATTTTGGACAAAAACGAAATCATGATTATTCAAACGATTATTAATATGTGCCCTTATTTTTTAAATGACTAACCGGAAGTACCAGTCACTTCCGGTTCCGGTAAACACCGATTACGGCTGCGTGTCTTATTCCTCCGTGAAACCATGCAGGATATCGGTGCATGGTTATTCAAACCCTTAATGATGGCAACATTAACACTCTCCATAAAAACACTTTGTAACTGAGAACTTTGAAATTTCCTCTCAATATTAAATGTCCCCATCTGCCCCCCCACTACAAGCACAGAGAGAGAGAGAGAGAGAGAATGCTTTAGGGGAGGGACTGAAATGCGAATGCGCGTCTCTTTAGAAAAAAATGCCAAATAATCGTTTCAACTCGATTATAGTAGTTTGGAGATCGTTTGACCCAATAATCGTAATCACGATTATATTTCGATTAATTGAGCAGCCCTATGCGGGATACACATACTTTTTATCTACCAATTTTGTTCCAAGTTTTATCTAGTTGTGGGTAAATAGCACATTATATTACAAAAACCTTATTAATGTAAAATTACCAAACTAAAAATCAGACTATTTTAACATTAGTTTTTTGTCTTTTTCTTGTCCTGCTCCTCTGAATTTCTCCCTGTTTCTTAAAATAACACTTTTATCTCACACACTCGGTCATGATGTAATGTGTGGCTGTGTTACCTAAGCCCCTCCTGTCTCTCCCTGTGTGTTTCTGCTGATCAGGACATTCAGGTGTACGCTGACGAGCATCCCCCAGACGCAGGCTCTACTCAACAAGGCCCGGCTCCCCCTGGGCCTCCTCCTCCATCCCTTCAGAGACTTGCAGGTGTGAACCAACGCCTGCAGCATGGATGGAAAAATTTGAAACATTTGAAATGCTCAGCTCACAAGACACGTTTTGTATTCTTGTTTTTCCCCTTTTCCTTCCTGCAGCAGTTACCGGTGATCACATCCAACACGATCGTGCGCTGTCGCTCCTGTCGCACCTACATCAATCCCTTCGTCACCTTCCTGGACCAGCGCAGGTGGAAGTGTAACCTCTGCTACCGAGTCAATGATGGTAGGAGAATAATGGTTTATGCATCCAGTCCTATATTAACCATCACCCCTATATTCTGCATAGTTTTGCAGATGTTTTACTCACTTTTGTTTTTTCCTCGTTAAGTTCCAGATGAGTTCATGTACAACCCGGTCACCAGGTCGTACGGCGAGCCCCACAAAAGGCCGGAGGTTCAAAACGCCACCGTGGAGTTCATCGCCTCCTCAGACTACATGGTAAACATGCTCTGCTTGTAAAAAGTGAATTATTTTATTAAGTTGGTCCTGTGGTGTGAGTGTTTGTCCACTAGAGAGCAGTATTGTCTCAGTGCATAGGAACCTTTACTAACTGTCAGGAGGGCAAATAGATGTGTGATGGAACTCCACTGAATTTATTACAAAAATAAACTTACATTAACTTCAGATCCGCATTTCCACATTCAGCAGCTTAGTTTTTATATCATCTCCGGCTCTTTATATCCTCACTAACATGTTCTGACCTGTGTGCTCAGCTGAGACCTCCTCAGCCGTCTGTCTACCTGTTCGTCCTGGACGTGTGTCACAACGCTGTGGAAGCAGGCTACCTGAAGTACTTCTGTGAATCACTTCTGGAGAACCTGGATAAGTGAGTACTGTTGATGTTACGTTAAAGGGGCTGGTTGATGAGTCTGTTAAGATCAAGTAGAGGATGTCAAGAAGCAGATGTTATGAACAGCTGTCACAGACGTTTCTCTAAAGCATTTCCATCTAAACCTGATCAATCATGTTCTGATCTTCAGGTTACCCGGGGACACGCGCACCAGGGTGGGCTTCCTGACCTTCGACAGCACCATCCACTTCTACAACCTGCAGGAGGGACTGTCCCAGCCTCAGATGCTGGTGGTGTCAGACATAGACGGTACGTCTGCTAACGGGAGCCAGGATTTAGATTTAACGTTTTGTTTTTAACATCTGAGGATGATAATACTGGACTACCTGGTCTTCCTTGAATCATAAAGATACATTTATAAGAAATCATGATAGTTGTATACATTTATCCACATTTTCTACACATAATATGATGCATATATGTGAAATAAGTGTTTTTTACTTCAGGAGGGTTTTCAAAGTACAATTAGAAAGGAAGCTGACCACTTTTAATACTATCCCTAGCCGAGCATTTCTCCATTATTTTAAATATCCAATAGAAACCGGTTTATCTTGGCCATGTTTTTGTGAAATTTGCGATTTCTCAGTTTTCTCCTTTGGCTTGTGTCCCTCTCTCTTCTCACAGATGTCTTTATTCCGTCTCACGACAGTCTGATGGTGAACCTGAAGGAGAGCAGAGAGGTAAACTGTCCTGCTTTGTGGAAACAAATGTGTCAATGACCATTTTTTAATGTTTCTCTCGTCTCCACCATTTCCTTTTATTTCCTACATTCCTGTTTCTTTTCCCTTTACTGCCTCTTACTATTTGTCTCTCTTTTGGTCGCTCCCTCTCTTCTCCATCCATCTATTCCCTCTTCTAATCCCTTCACCTTCATGCATCTGCTCTCGTCTCATTTGTGTCTCTCTTCTGCTTCTTTTCTCTATTTTTAATGAAAACGTGTTCCTTTTCTTTCATCATTTGCAACGATTCCCTCTCTCCTCGATTCCCTGATTTAAATCCCCCCCCCTCTCTCTTCTCTCCTCCAGCTGGTGCAGGACCTGCTCACCTCGCTGCCGGCCATGTTCAGTCAGACCAAGGAGACCCACAGTGCCCTCGGCCCGGCGCTGCAGGCGGCCTTCAAGCTCATGTCTCCCACGGGCGGTCGCATCACGATTTTCCAGACGCAGCTGCCCACGCTGGGCGCTGGTCTGCTGCAATCCAGAGAAGACCCCAACCAGCGCTCCAGTACTAAGGTGAGGAGAGAGGAAGGAGTGTTTCTGGATGTTTGTTGTGGTTATTGGAAGTTTGAGTTTCTGTGGGTGCTGCTGTGTTTGTTCTTCAGCAGTGATTTGTGTGTGTTCTCCTTCTGAAGATGTCTACTGTCACAATTTAGCTGCAGTGTTTTTATTTTATGGTTTTCCCAGCCAGTTGCGTTTTTCAAATGGAATTTGGGATCTTGAATGAGCTTGGTGACCATTTCGCTGAGATTTATGACTTCTAAAGCGAAACCATGCCAGCGATGAAATGTAGAAGGATGATTTCTCTTCCTCTCTGTGTAGATTCAGTCTGGATTCATATTTATTGTCTTGATGTTTTTGGTTCGTGACACAAAACCCGGCTGCCAGGAACTTGCTGCAGAAATGTGGCCACAAATCATAAATATAACGAATAAAGAACAGATGTGTTTTCTTTGGCAGGGAAAATTAATCTCTGTTTTTTAGATTCTGAACTTTCTGGAGGATTCAGAGGCCGAAAGAAACAAGGAAACTTGGACCAAAAATGAAATATGCCCCTGACCCGAACCTGCTGTTGATTTTTTGTACTTTGTAAACAGATCAGATAATAAATAATACGTCTGTTTCTTTGCAGGGAGTTCAGCACCTCGGCCCGGCCACAGACTTTTATAAGAAGCTGGCTCTGGACTGCTCAGGACAACAGATCGGAGTGGATCTGTTCTTGCTCAGCTCCCAGTACGCTGACCTGGCCTCACTAGGTAATAATGCCTCCCTCCTAACTTAGTAAGTTTGTACATTTATAGTTTTTCTCTTTTCTAAATAAAACCTTTCCTGTTTCCCTGTTTCTCTTCTCCAGCTTGCATCTCCAAATACTCAGCAGGCAGCATCTTTTACTACCCCTCCTTTCATTACACCCAAAACCCTGCACAGCTGGAGAAGTTCCAAAAGGATCTGGAGCGCTACCTCACCAGGAAGATCGGCTTTGAGGCGGTTATGAGAATACGCTGCACGAAAGGTGAGCGGATTGGGGCTCAGGCTGCCCCTCCAGATGTTTGTTATCTCGTATGACAGTTGTATTTCCTGGGTCACTCGAGATTAGATAGCATTTGATTGGCAGCTGTTTTACACGCTGGATTTCCTGATATGGAAAGTGACTCAATGCTCACAAGCTGCATTTGAGCATAAAATCTGCTCAGACGTTCACCCGTCTGATTCCATCTTTCTACCTGACTGTATTTTAACATTATTTCTGTTTCACTACCCTCCTCTGTGCGCCCTCTCAGGTTTATCCATCCATACGTTCCATGGGAACTTCTTTGTGCGCTCCACCGACCTGCTGTCGCTCGCCAACGTGAACCCAGACTCTGCCTTCGCTGTCCAGATGTCGATCGATGACTCTCTGGCAGACTCGTCTCTGGCCTGCTTCCAGGCCGCGCTGCTCTACACCTCCAACAAAGGTACAGGCACTCTGGATGTGGGAATCTGTGAAGCTCAGTGAGCAGAGATCATTCATCACCTCTGTAATAACTCATAGTCCCTTTAAGACTTTTAAAAGCTCACCGGCTCCATTAGCCAACAACAGGAGCTTGTATTCATTCAAACAGATTTCCAGATGTGAACTTGTGAAGCAGAGTTAAATAAAGTTCTTACTCCACAATGAGACATTATTTGATAAGTTTTTGATGGTTAATTTCTAGGCAGTTTACAACGAATAAGAAACTCAAGCAGCTGTGGGATTGTGTGTCTCTGTAGGAAAAAGGCGAATTCGAGTTCACACCCTGTGTCTGCCGGTGGTCAACCAGCTGAGTGACGTGTACGCTGGAGCTGATGTCCAAGCTATCACGTGTCTTCTGGCCAACATGGGTGAGTCTCTCTCAAAAGTATTATCTGTTTCCTTATAGGTGACCATTTGCCTGGTGCCTGAATGTACAGAGATTATTAAAAGTGCTGAACGGAAAAAAATATTCCAAGATCTAAAACTTTTTCGCAAGGTTTGAAAATGGTTATCAATAGAAATTAATAATTCATGGTAAAGTAGACAATGATGTATGATGTTTACTTAAGAATAGCAAAATTGCATAAAAGGCATTTTTATTGAACTGCTATAGGAGACTCAGATTTTATGTTCCTGAAGAAGGCCTGTAACTAAAACCACGGTATATTCTTCTTTCCAGCCATCGACCGGTCGATATCGTCCAGCCTGTCAGACGCCCGGGACGCTCTGGTGAACGCCGTGGTGGACATGGTGACCTCCTACAAGAGCAACGTGTCCAACATGCATCAGTTGGGCATCGTGGTGCCCTCCTCCATGCGCCTGTTCCCTCTCTACATCCTCGCTCTGCTCAAACAGGTGAGACACACAAATTCACTCGTCACATGAGTCCATTACAGCTTCAGACACACAGACGGAAACATGTTAAGTTCTGTATCAACAAAACACACAGTAATGCGCCTCAATAATTATATTACACATCATAAAACACACTGACGTAATTTCTGCACACCCCAAAAACACCCTGTATGAGGTGTGTGTGTAGGACACACCTCAAAAGTCCTTCACACACACACACACACACTAATGAAGGCAAAGTTTACAGTCATACTGACTCTTCTACATGTTCACTGACTGTTCATCCACCCAGGACTTGTCCATTCATACATGCAGGGTGTGTCCATGTTGACGAACAGGTCACATTAAGGAACAAACCGACCATTAAACATATATTTTATTATCAGACCATCAGATGAATGAGTAAATACATGAAAATGGAACCTGTGTATCTGTCTCCAGAAAGCGCTGCGGACGGGAACCAGCACGCGTCTCGACGAGCGGGTCTTCGCCATGTGTGAGTTCAAGACGCAGCCGCTGGAGCAGATGATGCAGATGGTTCATCCCGACCTGTACAGGCTGGACAACATCACAGACCAGGTAGGACTCCACTGAACTAAGGGATATTTGAATGGTGAGTCATGTAATCTGCTGAACTGGTTCAAGTCCACAACAGTCACAACCAGTGAGATTTGTTTTACTGAAGTAGAAATAACAATACACACAATAGCACTATTTAAGAATGTTATAAAACTTCCTGGATCTGTCCACTGATCCGGATCAGCTCCAAAATTGTAATGCGAATTAATTATTATAATCATCTTAAATGGGGACGTTAAACATTCAGATTACTTTAAAGTCCTGATTACTAAATATAGCTTGTGTTTACTGTTCTATGAAAAGAGGAAATAACACTTTTTATCCACTTTATAAATCTGGTGATTTTGCTGCTAGTTTCCTCCAGCTAATCAGTCGCACCAATCTTGTGTGACCTGCAGGGGGCGCTCCATCTGAACGACACGGTGGTTCCTCAGCCTCATCTGCTCCACCTGGCTGGGGAGAGGCTGACTAAAGACGGAGCTTTCCTCATGGACTGTGGCAACGTACGCTTCCTGTATTATTTATTCATTAAATCACAAGAGAGATGTTTTCCTCAAATGTCGGAGCTCAGCAGCAGCAGCAGGATCGGCCCAGTCTGAGTGTCGGTGTAATTTAATTTCAGGGGAATTTCCACCTCAAGACGATAATAAAATAGGAAATGGAATTATTGCAGTTTTTGACGTGAAAGAATTTAGTTCAAGAATGCAGAAAATGTATGATTAATGTCAAATTTTGATAATCGAATAATCAATTTAGTGATGTTGCAGCAGATGTGAGGATTGGAGGCTTTCCTTGTCTTATCCGTTGTAAACTGAATATCTTTCGATCTTTGACTCAATCAACTTGGGTTCTGAGACATTTTAACAGAGTTTTATTTAGATAATTAAGAAAATAAGATGAAACCTTAGTTGCAAACAGACTGTAGATGAAGATGAAATGTAAAGCCAGTTTATGTAGGTGGAGATATAAAAGGTTTCTCTCATTTTAGGTCCTTATAACATTTATTGTTAGTGTTCATTTTTTCATCATCCGTCCTTATTTACAGTTTATGGTGAAGCTCAGCTCAGATTTAATAAGAGATTTAAAGACTTTTGAACGTGACGCTCTGACACGACTCTGTTTCCGTCTGCAGGTGTTTTATCTGTGGATCGGCAAATGCTGCAACGAGATGTTCATCCGAGATGTTCTGGGCTGTTCCAACTACGCCTCGATCCCCCCCAACATGGTCAGTGACACCAACTCTGATTGTTGTAAATGAGCAGCTCTCTACTGAAGAAAAGTGCATTGAGAAATGATGCGTTTCACATCCAACATTTCAGGAAATGACTGAGATTGACTCGGATTAGGGAAGTTGAAATATTGCTGTACAGTTTAAATCTGACAGAAACGCCACCGCCCAGTTTCTGCATGAATGATGCAACGCAGCACTGTACATGAGTCACAGTCGGGGAACTGCATTTCTGTTTTGTTCAAAGAAATAACTCAGTGCAGCAAAACAAATGTGCTGTTGTAGCTTGTCTTTAACAAACAGCTAGATAGAAAACTCTGTCATTACCACACTGTGGGCACGATGGCAACACCCAGAACAAACAGCTCAGCACTGTTTGTGTTTCTACACACGGGCCAATGCACCCACCCACCTACATGCAAACCCCACATTTCAGACCACAGGCATGTTTCTAGATGCTGCGCGAATCGACTGAATCTGTTTCCCGTCAGAAACTCGCTGCAGTGAAAACAATGTTGTTGATGTTTTTGCCTCTCCCTTTCGTTCTCTCTGAATCCCAGAGTCACATTCCTGAGCTGCAGACGACTCTGTCTGAGAGGGTGCGAGCGTTCCTCGACTGGCTGCAGGACAACCGGGCGTTCAGCTGCACCCTGCACGTCCTCAAGTAAGCAGCGCCGCACATCTGGACCAACATCTGACGGTTTAACAGATCTCACATCCACATGCTCGGTGGTAGAAAGTGTGGGAGGGTCATGAAGCAGGTTTCCACCCAAATGTTGAATTTCAAGGAATTCTAAATATCAAGAGATGTTTCTTAACAAGCGAGTCTGAACTGAAATGGTAGGAAATATGAAAATGTTCTAAATTAAGCTGCTCTCAGATATGCACTGAACTCAGATAATTTCAGGATATACAGGTTTTATGTGAGAAATGAGGGAGAAGGTGAGTTCCCAGGGTCGCATAGAGTCGGTGGTAGAAAATGTCACAAAGCAGGTTTCCACCCAAATGTTGAATTTCAAGGAATTCTAAATATCAAGAGTTGGTTCTTAACAAGCTAGTGGCGCTAACTCAGCGGGATATCGAGATGAGAGGATGAAAAGAGGATCAGTCTGAACTCAAGTGGTAGAAAATATGAACATTTTCTAAATTAAGCTGCTTTCGGAAATGCACTGAACTCCAGATAAATTCAGGATATACAGGTTGTATGTGAGAAATGAGGGAGAGGTGAGTTCCCAGGTCGGATGGAGCCAGTGAGGTTACAGATGTTGAAGTTATACATCAAAACCAACAAGAATAAGATGATACAAACGTAGATTATTTGTTGTAAAGCAGTTTTATTCGACAGAACTGTAGCTGCTCTTCCCTCTTTCCCAGCGAGCCGCTGTCACCCAGCGCCGAACAGAAACAGGGTGTGACCGGTTTCATGTCAGAGTGGAAACTGTCTCCCTGCAGTGATCGGCCCGAGGTTGACAGAAAACAATCTCCAGTGTAAACACGTAGTAGCGTTGAGGTCACCGATCTGCCAGAGGAGGCAGAGGCTTCCACAGGGAACCTATTGTTTCTGTTTCCTCTCTCTCCCCTCCGCGGCACAGCATTGTTGCTCAACCACATTTCTCAGTGTTGTTGGGCGAGCAGCGCTGATGTCAGACAGATGGACTGAGAGCTAACAGAGAACAAACAGTGGATTTGATTAGGTGGAGGGTGACGTGCAGGACTCACTGATCTAAAACAACAATACAACTACAAGAGGAAGTTTACGAAATGGTTGAAAAAGCAAAAATGTGACAGGAGCTGATGAGCCACACCTCATCCCTGATGGGTGGAGCTGGTCCGAAGTGTTTCTGTTGAACCTGAACCCTCAGCCGATGCTCTAGACAAGCTGAGTCATCTTGAGATCAGAAGAAACAAGATTCCAAGACACAAGCAGGGTTCGTACGGTCATGGAAAACCTGGAAAAGTCATGGAAATTTAAAATGTGTTTTTCCAGGCCTGGAAAAGTCATGGAAAAAAAGAATCTCCCAAAAGTTTTGGAAAAGTCATGGAAATTTGTCATATTCATATTTTCATGTCGTTCAATCATTTATGCCGAGTTTTAAATAATTCATATGCTTTTAAAGAAATACTCTCAAAATATAAGCAGGCATACTTGGGTTTGTGTCATTTACTGTATACTGTATGCCTTGGAATTCTCATTGTTAGTTTGAAAACTACATTTTGTCACTTTTTCGCGTATACACCGAGATTTCACAAAATGTTCGGTCATGGAAATTTGGTTTAAAGTTATTGAAAAGTCATGGAAAAGTCATGGAAATCCATTGGTCAAAATGTGTATGAACCCTGCACAAGGAAATCAAGAAAGACAAAGCTGCTGATTTTGACATGAAGCACTTCAAACTTTCCCTTTGTGGTTGAATGAGAAGATTTAGTTTTATAGAAAGAAAGTTATTCAGAAGAGAGTCTTGTTGTTGTTTTGATATCGAACAAAATGCTATAATTCGAAATCTATAACTCCTATCCGTGAAATGAAAACACCGTGAGAATCACAAGGTCTGGTCGAACAAGTACATATCTATATTATTGTTCAGAGTCAGAAAAGGCCGTTCTAGCAGTTTAGAAACCTAGGTTTCCTTACATAAATCTCCTCCGAACGTGTACATTGGTTAAATTATAATCAATGTTGAAGTTGTAAATGTGTTCAAGGAAATCAAGAAAGACAAAGCTGCTGATTTTGACATGAAGCACTTCAAACTTTCCCTTTGTGGTTGAATGAGAAGATTTAGTTTTATAGAAAGAAAGTAATTCAGAAGAGAGTCTGGTTGTTGTTTTGATATCAGAACCAAAGTCCCGGTGTTGTTATGTCTCTCGTCCAGAAACCTCTCCAATGATTCCCGGTCCCTTTAACCCTGTTCTTCCTCTTCTCTCTCCGGCAGAGACGACGCGGCGGCGAAAGCTTCCATCCTCCAGCACCTGGTGGAGGACAAGTCGGAGTCGGGTTCATCACTCGTCGAGTTCCTGGAGCAAGTTCAGCTTCAAATATCCAAGTAGGCTCCGGTCAGTCGGAGACGACCTCTGACCTCGGACCAGTGCGAGGGAGGGACTTCGGCCTCGTAGCGTGAGAACTAGCTTTAGTCAGTGACCGACGCCCATCGCCTCCTCGGACCCGCTCCAGGGAGGTGGCTTTACCTCCCCTTCATTTTTAAAAACAGTCTTCTTAAAGAAAGAAAACCCCCGAAGCCGACCGGTCAGCCGTGGTGTGACCTATCGGAAAGGGGCGGGGCCAACGTCTCCGGACAGAATAAAGGATTACAGGAATTATGATGAAGGAACCGGGGATTTATCACGAGTCAAAATGAAATATTGAAAACGCTCCTGCAGCGTCGAGCTCTCGTTCAGCCTCTCGTCCAATCACGAGTCAACAGGAGAAGGGGGGGGGGCGTTGAGCCAAGAAGATGCCACTTCAGTACGTTTTTAGTTTTGTTGTTTTCCGTGATCTACACATGTAGCTAGTGCTGTTTTTATTTTATAATTTATTCCCTTCTTTACTCCTTTTCAGTTACATTTTTTTTTTTGCATACACTGGAGAACAGAACCAAGCATTCCTTCGGTTGCTTTTTGTTTTTTTTTGTCGGCATGTGCTCTGAAAACCGCATGTCACCGTTTTGTTTGCTGCGAGTCCCGAGGATCGAAGACGAGCGGGAGCTTCACCGGTGGCTGGACAGTTTGAAACCCCTCCCTCCCCCCCCGCCCGCCAACCCCCCCGCTCCGCTGTGTGACCCGAGTGTGTCGAGCTCACTCCTCCAGAAAAGTCCCACTGTCAACAATCTTCTTCTCATTTGTTTTATTGTTTCCCGGGCGCTGACTCGAGTTGCTCCTCCACTTTGTAACTATTGAAAAGAATCTTTTATGTGCGATAATTTATGAACCAGCTTATTAAATAAAAAACAAAAACAGAGATCTGCTTCTTTTCACTGAGCCATGAACAGATATCTGTAGTTTGTTGGATGTTTACGTCTGAATTTGTTAGTTTGCAAAAAACTGATAAAAGATTTCAGAAGCTGTTCATCCATCAAATACACACTTCTGACTTATATATTAAATTTAACTTGTTGAAATCTGTTCAAACCTTTATTTTCTAAAAGCTCCAACTTCATTCTACAACTTAGATAGTTTGACCTCCACCAAGGAGGTTTGGATTTGTCTGAATTCTTCTATTAGTTTGCAGGATAACACAAAACTTGGTGGAACGATGAAAACTTGGTCAGAGAAGAACCGTCAAAGTTCTCAGGGAATAATTCACGGATCCTGATGAAAACCAGATGTTTATGAGTCAGTGTGTCATTAGGAGTGGATCCAAAAATAAGAAATGCAACACTAGTGAATTTGAATGTGGTTCAATAAGGAGACTGTTGAGCGGTCTGGGCCTTTTTGTTTGTTAGTTAGCAGCATTTTGAAAAAGCTTCTGTCCAAATGTCTATGAACTTTTGTGGAGTTTGACCCAATTAATAACCCATTATTTTTTGAATCAGATTTGGAGAAATGCCCAGGAATATTTTTGACTTTTTTTCCTGGCTTCTCTAGAAAATAATTCATGAATCTTGTTTAAAGTTTTATTTGGCATATTTGAGGTTTGTGCTCCACTGCCATTCTGATTAGAATTTTCAAATTTAAGATTTAATTTAAAGTATAACTCTGCTCCCATCAAATTTCAGGCCAACCGAAGAAGTAAAATCTGATAAATTTTGATAACTTGTAGTAATATGCCATATGTCTGAAACATAGTTGGCAAAAACACTGTTCTACATATTTCAGACAAATGGGACTCACGTGTTGAAACTTCAGCCTGAACAGCATGAAAACTTTTATTGTACAATCAGTAAATGAGTTTCTCTCAGTCTTCAGGTTTCTCTGGTTTCCTGAAGAACGCTGCAGATGAACTGACCTTCAGAATCTAAAGTCTGAAACCGAAGTTGGACCCGTGAGACTCTGAGCTAAGCCGTGTTTTAATTCTTATCAGCAAACAGTAGTGCGTGAAATGAACATGGTTGTTAACACATTTCTGGTGCTTTCCCAGACTTTTGTGTGTGTTTATCCTTAAACTTCTCGCCAGCAGGAAATGATCAAACCTCGTCCCCCCGGTAGTGTTCAGGCTCCACTGGCCTGCGGAGGAGAATTAAGATTGTTTCCTTCAAGCTGCTTAAGAAGGAGCTGTAAAAAACACACACACCGTGGAAGGTAATCGTGTGTAGTAAACACACAAACAGAAAGTGACCGGCTCCCTGCTCCACTGGCAAACAGATCTGGATCCCATCTGCTGCCACTGCTGCTGCTCTCATGGAAAAACTGCAGCATGAAGCTTTAAGGAACCAGACAGACGCTGAAACCAGGCTTCTTACATTCTCAGCTTTCACATTTTGAGGAAGTTCAGTGAATAAACGTTCTGGAGGGAGAGACGTGTCCGAGTCCAGCTGGAGACGAAGGCTGGAGATGTCATTTCATGTGCTTCAAAGCTGCAGAACTTCACATCGTAGGAGGTTTGATCTGTGAAGACAGATGTGGGAGTTGTGCGACAAATTCAAAATCAAAGTCTTTGCGTTTCAACGCTCGACATTTGAGTTTCTCTCCCGACAAACAACAAGTGAGCGCTGTGTTATATTTAAACTCCTGTTTTTAACTGGTCCAGCCCCCCCGCCGCCCACCCAACCCCCTCTGCCAACTTTCCTTCTCACTACAGACCCTCTTTCACTTCTTTATGGTCATGAAGTCACAGTTTCCTCACACAGCTGGTTCCTGAGCAGCTACTCTGCAGCGGTGGAGGTTCACCAACACTGGGAGAAGAAAGATATGTTTATATGTTAATAGTTAAAGATATGAATAAAACACGATAAATATCAGAAAGTACTAAGAACTGTCAACTTGGCCAATTAGTGTGTGGTATTTTTTCTGATAACAATATATGAGGAAGTACAGTGTCTAAGATTGTTATGAGGAATCTAGTCGTGTTAATCGTGGTTGATGAAATATGTTTAAATGCCAGAAATGGGTAAAACTAAAATAGACTTTGGAATTTCCGAGATAATTATCTCAGAAAAGCAGAACTTTTTTTTTCTTCAAGTGAATGCAAAACGCTTCTGTAGAAAAGTGAGAAGGAGAAAACGTATTAATATTCCAGACAGAAAAGAAAGTAGCAGGAGGGCGTTTGTGTGTGTCTGTGTGTGTGTGTGTGTGTGTGTGTGCAGAATGTTCAGTTTCTATTTCATCCAGCCGTTAGAAGATAAGAACCCCCCCCACACCCCACCCCCCACCTGCTTCAGTCTGATTCTCGTGCACTCGGATGTTATCGGCCTGTGACTCGCTGCCTGTGGGAGTTTCTCTTCTGGAGTTTCTCTTCTTCTCTGTTCTGTTCTGTGAATCTTGGCCTCGCTCAAAAGCAGCTTCTGTGTTTGTCTTGTAAGCAAACACTGGATTACTGTTGCAGCAGATATGCTTCAGATAGTCACAGTCAAAATAAAGAGAGGAGTTCTTTCTGAAGTCTGAGGGGGAAGGTATGTGTGCGTCTGAGGCCCGATAAGGAGATTGTGCGCCTTGTTTTTATTCCTCTGGTTTGTTCACTCTGAAGCAGGAAAGCAGTTGTGTGTTTGTTGCCTTATTGGAGTTCAGTACTCGTGTCTGAACCCCAGAGGTCGACTGTTCCCTGACCACAGACAGAACCCGGTGTGGTAGCATCGGTCTGTGAAGGCAGCGTCGATGTCCTCCGCTCTCATCGCGTCTCTTTATCGCAGCGTGATGAACAAACGCTGCTGTTTGCTCAGCTTTCCCTCAGCTTCACACGCCAACACGCCAGATACCCGTCCTCCTGCCTGCTCACCAGACGCTTCAGCTGACAGGAGGAAGAGGAGGAAGAGGAGGAGCAACCAGAGTTTATCCTCTCAAAGGCCCGAGTCCTCAACTTGAACCACATGTAGAACGACTTCAGAGAGAGAGAGAAGAACTCAGAAACAAACCCAGCAGAGTCCAAACTACTGTTGTTGAATTCACTGCTTTGTTTTTGGGGGTCTAGTGAACTGAGAGTAGCTCAACTCCTTCAATCCTTCTTCTTACAAAGGTGGCAGTCAGTTCTTCGGTGTGTTGTGTTTGGCCGGTAGCACCCCGGAGTCGTCACCTACTCAGGGCCCCCAGTGTTTGACGTGGAATGTCTGAATCCACCCGGTTACACAACAGGTCCGGCCTCCGAGCTGCTCAGAGTTCAGCGGCTCGGCTTCCTTTGTGTCGGTCGGATCCTCAGAGCGACTCAGGAAGCTGCTGTCAAGTCCTCGGCTTCCTCCTCCGGCTGTGTGAAACGTCTTCAGGACTTCCTCCACGAGGGTCTGGCCCCAAGAAGAACAAACACTGGGGTTCCGACATGGGCTCAACGAGGAGAAACATGTAATTGACTTTTCAGTTTGGTCCATGTCCCGTCCACTAACATGGAGGAGGATGGGGTTTTGACTTCGCCACCAGGGGGCTTCCCTTTTGGAGAGCATGTGGTCCATCTTTATACACGATGGTCTATGCTCCAAATATATAAATCCAATACTTAGATTTACAACCAAATACCAGCGTTTCTCCAAAAACCTTGATTTCTTTTGTTTTTGCCACTGAGATGATTTTGTTTTTCAAACCCTTCCTGTGTCAGTTCATCGTAAACTCTCAGGTCAATGTGAATTCGCCTCCTCTCTCCCAGATGGGGGGGGGGGAGGGATGGAGCCGAGACTCGAGTCGGGCCCATGTGCCGACCACGTCTCTCGGCCAATAAAGAACTCTCTCTCTCTTCCAGGCATCGACTCTCTCTCTCTCTTTAATGAAAACAAGGCTGTGACTTCGAAGGGTTAAACGATGAAGACGAGCAGAGGCCGTTCCCCCCCCCCGCTTCCCGCAGGAGGACCAGATTTATTAATAGCAACCTTCTGCACATATCTGATTCTCCGTGGATTGGCCGACTCGTGAGGAGGACGAGGCTCTGAACACAAAACTCTGTGTTTGTCTTGGATCAGTTCCCCTTGTTTCTTCAGGGCGGTTTGATCCCTGGTTCAACAGAGAGAGCCGTGTACCATCAACCCGCTGGAGCCCTGTCCCGTGGATTCACCTCAGCGACAGGTTTAACGGTCTGAAAAGCAAAGTCGTCTCAACCAGACACGTTTAAACCTCGTAAAGCTTGTAACCTTTGACCTCACCTAGAAACACAGCAACGGGAAAGTGTCTAAATGTTTAGGTTCTGGTTTATTTAAGAGTCGGAGGGTTTGACCACAGCTCTGAGGTCTGGACTCCTGTAGATCTGTGTGAGGACTTTATGTAAAGATGGATGACGCCTCTCTGACGTGTCGCTGAAGCTCCTGTGATGATGATCCTTCGTGTCTGGACGTTGTTACTCCTCTAGTTTCATGTGCGTGAAAACAACAATTTGCAACATGCCTGCACTGGACGTGGTCTCACCTCCAGATCCTGAGGAGCCGAACCCGTGTCTCCTGCAGCAGCGTCACATGTGATCACAGGGAATCAGCCTCCGTCACGAGGAGCATCAGCTCAGGGCGGTTCTCAAGAACAAGTCCCGTCCACAGGGAACATGAAGCTGCTGCGTCCCCGAGAGAACTATTGAGATATTAATACTTATTGGGAATCTGATTAAACTGTTGAATTGTCAAAGCCTGGAGAGCAGAAACATCCACCGAGGCCCAGCAGTCCCCTAGGAAACCACATCTAGATTTTAGATCTGCACCAAACTGCACACACATTAATATCAGATCTCTAAACATAACGGATATGTTGTTCATCTAGATTCATGAATTATTATCTGAGAAATCAACTAAAATCTTGGGAAAACCCACTAAAAGTTCACTGTACAGGTCACCTACTCTTCAGCATTTCCCAAATTCTTATATTTTAATTCAATACCATACATACCACAAACTTTTTTTATCTTTACCAGCTTAAGAGTATAAGTTTATAAAATAATTTAAATACTTAACTGTATTATATTCAGTTTTATGCTTTAATAATGAAACAAAAGGGTGAATATCATAAGTTGAGTCAATAGAGAGGTTTTCAATAAGTACATGCTTCCAAAAGTTAAAAATATTATCAACATTTATATATATAATACTGATCCTCAACCTGTTTCTGTAACGTATGAACCTCCATGACATTATATATCATTAATATCAGTCCTCTCAACATGACTGATATGTTGTTCATCTAGATTCATCAATTATTCTCTGAGAAATCAACTCAAATCTTGGAAAAAACTTCCTATCTGGCAAAAAAACAAACTAAAAGTTCACTTTACTGGTCATGTTCTTTTTGTCATGTCCCAAATTCTTATATTTTAATTCAATACCATACATACCACAAACTGTTTTTATCTTTACCAGCTTGAGAGTATAAGTTTATAAAATAATTTAAATACTTTTCTGTAACGTATGAACCTCCATGACATTATATATCATTAATATCAGTCCTCTCAACATGACTAATATGTTGTTCATCTCGATTCATGAATTATTCTCTGAGAAATCAACTCAAATCTTGGAAAAAAAACACTAAAAGTTCACTGTACAGGTCACCTACTCTTCAGCATTTCCCAAATTCTTATATTTTAATTCCATACCATATATACCACATACTCAATGTAACCTTAACAATTTCATAGATAGTTTATAAAACAATTTAAATACTTAACTGTATTATATTCAGTTGTATGCTTTAATAATAAAACAAAAGGGTAAAAATCATAAGTTGAGTTAATAGAGAGGTTTTCAATAAGTAGATGTTTTCAAAAATTGAAAATATCAACATTTATATATATAATATTGATCCTCAGCCTGTTTCTGTAACGTATGAACCTCCATGACATTATATATCATTAATATCAGTCCTCTCAACATGACTGATATGTTGTTCATATCGATTCATGAATCATTCTCTGAGAAATCAACTAAAATCCTGGAAAAAAATTGTCCAAAAAGTTCACTGTACAGGTCACGTTCTCTTCGTCATGTCCCAAATTCATATATTTTAATTCCATACCACACATACCACATACTATTTGTAACTTTACCAATTTAATTCATGACGCTGCTGAGCATCAGGACACGTGAATAACGTCTCCCACATCCTCTCACTATCTCCGGCGCTGCCTGGAAACAACGAGTCACGACCTGTGGTATTTTTAGTCGGAGCGCTCTCATCATATCTGTCGTGGACTCACAGCCACTCGCTGTTGTCCTTGTGTTTCTCCTGAACACGTCCGGGTGTCCAACACGCAGGAGGTGGGCAGACGTCATCTGTCAGCAGCTCCTCACTGGGTTTATTTAGGAGAAGATTCTGGGAGTTTTCAGATGCAACACGCTGCTCGTTTATTGACAAAATAAACTCCTCCGGTGGGATTCTACAGCAAAATAGAGCTTTTCTCTCATTTAAGTATTAAATAAATGATGTAACATGACACCCAGATGTTTGTCTAAGGTTTTTATTCTTAACAAACCTTAAATCTTTATAAAAATGTTAATTTTAATCGTAGTTTAAATTAGATGTTCAATAAAGACACTTTCTAGACTAGTTTTCTTGTTTTAAAAAGTTAAAATATCATGGTTTTCTCCTTATTAAAAGGTTTAGGATGAAGATATATATAATATATCCTCACCCTAAACCTTTTTTATATATACATTTTAAAGAAGCTGAAACTGATAACACGCGTCACTTGCTCTAGAATCCGTTCCAGAGAACAGACAACATGTTCAGTGACTTGTTCAAACAGTGAAAGTGAAAACTGTTCTCTACAGAAACATCTGCAGAACCATCAGGTTCCCACAGTGAACTTTGGAACATTCAGATATGATTAACTTTCTTATCATTAATTACGACCCCGGATCCTCTGCAGCAGCCAATCAGCCGCGGGACCTGCTCTGCAGAACTGAACGTTGTGTTGATCTGTTGTAAACTTGTTATCAGCAGCAAAGTCACCTCCTGCTGTGACACAGGGACACGACACAAACAGACCTTCATTCAGATTTAGAGTTAATACGAGCTGAAAAATGACTTGAAACATGAAAAGAGACAAATTGTGAGCAGAAAAGATGCAAATTGATCTCGTAGAGAAACTGAATGAACAAGAAGAAGTGATTAAAGACCAGAACAGATGCAGAACTCACTGCACAAACACTAGTTGTGATTTAAAATAATGACTTGATCTTGTCTGTGCCTTTTCTCTCATAATCCATCCATCCTATAATAATACTCGTGTTATTTTGCCTCAGCACCAGCAGCTCGTCACAGCTTCTGAAAACAGCAACAACACTGGGTCGTGGTAAAAAGTTCATTCAGCTCAGCAAACTAAACAAAGTGAGTCGACCTCCAGACTTCAGACTTCAGTTCTCATCGTTTCGAGCCTGAGGAGCTGCTGCCTATCACATATCCCCCCCCCCCCCCACACCCCCCCATTACCCCCATAAAACCTGACTTTTTGAGGTAATTTCCTGTCGTTGTGTCCGATTACGTTTTCACAATAAACATCTCCTCCATCCTGCTGAGAGCAGTTTTACATTTCCAGGCGTTGTCGAAGTGGTTGTTTGGTTTCAGAACCGTTTTGAAAAAGGATCCTCGGGCAAACAGGAGCAGAAATAAAGATCCTCCGGCTTGTGGAAGCTTCTGAGAACCTGAAAAGCCAGAGATTAAACACTGAATAGAGAGCTGAGAGTATTTCAGGTGAGGCTTCTGCATGGATCTGTGCAGGCGTGGTGTTATTCTGCAGACGGGAGGAAATCAGCCTTTGCAGTAGCTCAAGTGGAGTTCTCAGTGAGAGAGCCACATAATTACGGGTCTAATGGAAATCTAAAGATATCATCAGGAGGAGCCGTGTGTGTGTTGTGAGTGCGTTGAGGCTCCGGGAACTTTATCAGGCCTGTGTTTACTGCTCCTGCTGTGAGAACTTCAACAAACTGCGTCAGGAGGTTTCCTTCGCTGCAGAATCACCAAAACAGCCGGGATTTATCTGATCTGCGTGTGAATAGTCCGATCGTTTCTGTATAGTTAAGATTCTCTCGGGGATTTATGGTTTAAAAGGAGAATTTTATCTCTGTGCTTGAACAGGTGACTCGACGTGTTCTGTGTGAAGACGTCAGAAGAGAAACAAGAGTCGGATTGAGATGAAAGTAAAGATGGAATCAGGTGGAGTTATTCCTTTATCCTTGTTTCTTATTTTAGCAACACCTCAGAGATCCTGTAACATTCCAGTTTGGGACGTCAACACGTGTCTGTTGTGTGTAATAACAGCAGCTTGGTTTGTTTTCTGTGTAGTTTTTTACACATCTGGAATGAGATCATCTGTAGAAACAGAACATACAGAAGGTGAGAGACGAGATGTTTGGTCTGGAAGCTTCTGGTTTCCTGTTTGGACCAACAAGTCTGAATGGAGTAAACGAGGTGGAACTTGTTGACTAGAAAACATCGGTTATCGTCTTTATCAACCGTCACATCTTTCATATTTGTGTCAGTAGCTTACGTTTTCGTCACTGACACGCTTTGCATCTTGGGAAAGATTCACACTTTGGATGTTTCGTTGTTCAGGAAGAAAAAGGAAGAATTTGTGAATATAGTCTATTCTCTTCTCTTCTCTTCTCCTTAGTGGAGAATCTTCTGCTGTTTATCTGTGAAACTCCAGAGAAAGTCCGGAGTTCACATCTGAAAACAGTTTGTTTTTACGCCCCCTGGTGGTAGAAGACTATAAAATACAAAACTGTTTAAATACTGGACCTTAAAGGAAGTTAAGCTAATTAATTAATTGATTAATTCATTAATTTTTCTACTAATTGTTATTCCACGGCTACGTAAATAAATGTTCCAGCAGATATTAATGAATCTGTGGTTTGTTATTTAATATATGAATATAAAGCTGAATTATTGAGTCATAATAAAAACTTCTGTCTATGATCTATATTAACGAGCTGTTTCCTGATTGGCCTGTTTGCTGGATGTTTCCTCCTCCTCCTCCTCCTCTTCCTCCTCCTCCAGTTTGTGTTTGTGGGAGGGTCCTGCTGGGAGGAGTGGGGGGGGACTGTCCTCATGACGCGCCTCTGTTGACAGTAGTAAAGCCTCCACACACACACGCACTCACTCACACGCCCACAGACACACACAGAGCCACACACACAGACACACACACTCCCAGCGAGCTGTCAGTCCTCCGCTCCACGCTGCTCCATCCTGCGCTCTCCTCTCCGGAGCTCCGTGTCGGTCAGGGACCAGGACCAGGACCAGGACCAGGACCAGGACCAGGACCAGGACCAGGACCAGGACCAGGACCAGGATCAGGACCAGGACCAGGACCAGGACCAGGACCAGGACCAGGACCAGCACCATGGCCTCCCAGGCCATCGAGCTGATGCAGCTGTCCGAGGAGCAGGTCAAAGTTCTGGAGGAATGTTTTAAAGGCTGTCGCTACCCGGACGGGACCACGCTGATGCTGGTGGCCGCAGAATGTGGACTGTCCGAGGAGGACACACTGGTGAGTCCCTGTGTGTGTGTGTGTGTGTGTGTGTGAGAGAGTGTGTGTGTGTGTGTGTGTGCGTGCGTGTGATAAAGTGCTGAAAACATCTGGTGTTAACTTTCCCAGATGTTTGTAACTCCTGGTTTAGAGGTTTTCATCCTGATCAGATACAACTTTCTTCAAATAATGAACTTTGCACTTTATAGTTTTAGTCTCTAGTTGATGTTTCTCTTCTCTAGATTCACTGAGGTGTTTCTGTGATAGTCCCAGTTTAGATTTATTATTTATGATATTTATAAGCTATAATATCACTTATTCTCATATAGGAGCCACTGAGTCTCACAAACATTTCTAATAGAAAGTGCTGGACTAGAATATGTTTTTAGAGCCAAGAAATACTTGTACCAGTACAAATAAAAGTCCAGTATTCAAACTTTTACCTCATTACAACTACATTGTGTAAGTTATTGATTACAAATACACTTAATAATGAAGGATAAAGGTTGAATATACATTCAAAACATGAGTAATTTTGCCAGCTTGTGATTTTAGTATCTGTCTGTTAACCAGAGTACTATGAATTAAAATACTATATGTGGTACAAAATAGGTATTTTTTATGTTAATGTGACTTTTGAATAATAGAATACTTGAGAATGGTAACTAAAAACTACTTAACTACAGTATTAGGGTTTACTTACTTTACTTTTGTTCAGTTTCAGAGGTTTTTCTTCAATCTCAGGAAACTTTAGTAACTTTGTGTAAATACTCTACGAGTGAGGATTGTTTTCAGTCCAGTGACCTCAGAGGGGAAGTGACCCATCGCTGCTGTGGAGACAAAAGCCGAGGGGACATGTGTGTTTGTCTTTTCTGAAAACAAAGTGAGACTCAACATGTGCCGAGTCAAACCTGGAGCCGCTGTGCTGACGCTGAATAGATCCGGTTTGTGGACTGGGAAGAATAAATCCTCGTTTGTGTGCAAACAAACACTGATGACAAAGGCGGCGCCCCCCCGCTGGTCGCCAGCCGAGCGGCTCCAGCTTGTTTCTGCCTCTCGGACTCAGAGACTCAGGCTCCAGGTTCCTGCTGCCTTCAGCTCCTCCTCAGGAACACTCGTTCATCTGTTCAGGACCGAGCTCACAGAGGTCATGTGTTCATGTGGGAAAAAGTTCTTCAGTTACTTCAACTTCTTTCATAAGGAGGAGAAAGACCAAGTGTATCTGTTTGGCTCCAGTGAGCAACGTATTCATATGTGAAGCTGGAATGATGAGTTCATTTGTTGAGAGATTTTTCAAGAAAGAATTGACAAATACTCACTTGTCCCTCGGATAAAACAAGCCATTATGTTTTCTTTATTTCTAATAGGACAAGTAGTATTGGTTTAAACTGGTTCTAAACACAATTCCACAAAAATTAAACCAACAATATACAAACAACATGATACAAATACGATGAAAATACACAATCTTAGTATTTATCTCCGTTTAATAGACAAAACAAGTGATTTAAATGAGAACGTAAACAACAGACTTATGAATAATGAAGTTGCAGCTCTGCTTTTTCTTACTACAACAGTCGAATTCTGACATTTAAGTGTAAAAGTTTATCGTTGACTTTGACAACTGGAGTTTAACGACGTGATGTTGACTGTGAAGCTTCTGAGAGAGAAATCACATCATATCATGATAGAAGACAAAGTTCAGGATGTATGTAAACGACAAAAAGCATATTAATGATCTCGATATTCTATTAGACAACATTAAATACCAGCTTAATTCGATTTCTCTTCATCAATGAGCTTATAAATCAGCACATGACCACACAGAGTCGTGCAGAAACCTTTAAACAACTTGTGAAGTGGAGTTAGACTGAAGGATGTTGTTATAACCCGTGATTCAAAAATAGAAAACCATCATTTAATGAAATGAAACATCCCTTTATGACTCAGGCCTCCTGTCCCACGTGTGAGCACTCCCACCCAGCCTCTATCTGAGGAATGTCCTCTGCTCCACTGCAGCAGCGTTCACATCAGGATCCAGATGTGAAGCCTCAGCGCAGCGATAACAGCAGCTGAAGTTATGCAGGCACCTCCAGTAGCATTCCTGCGGCAGATAGAGTCACTGGCAACCGTTTCAAACGATTGGACGTTTCATTCCGGAATATAAAGTCTGAGTTGTTTTTCCTGTTCGGGATCCGGCAGCAGAGCAACCTGATTATTTGCTCGGAGGCTGTTCATGTAAATTCTGTAACTTGAGGTTCATTTCACAGGCAAATCCTCGCTCCTGCGTTTGCTTTGTGGTTGAGGAGAGGCGGAGCTCTCACGTGGCCTGAGACACGTGTCCTCTTCATAATTAGCTCTCCCAGTGCAAACACTTCACCAATCAATAACTTGTGGACGTCAGACCGACGCTGGGTTGTTCCACCTGGACTCCTCCAGCAGGTTCCTCCAGATTTCACCCAGAGCTGCAGAAACAACAGGTTTCACCCTCAGGAGCAAACAGGTGCATCGTGTAGTTTCCTCTCGTTCAGAAAGAAAAGTCACGTGAGGTGTTTTATTTTGTAGGAGCCGTTCTGGCTGGTTTCACTTTGTCTACAAAGCAGAAGCAGCTTTAGTCAAACACTGTTGTATAGTGTTTTAATTAATTAATCAACTGAAGGAAAGTTATTGTTCTGCAGCTATTTTAATAATCACTTTGTAAAACTTTGTTTTAAGTCACTTTTCAAGGTCCAGCTTCTTAAATTGGTAGATTTTGCTGATTTGTCCTGTCTTTACTTTGATTTCTAGCCTTTTATTTCACATGGAAAAAATTATTATATAGATAAAATTTTGTTTATTGGAATTGTAGTTGATTTAATATGTCAGCCATAATAAATAAGATGTAAGATATAACATCACCTTGAGCTGTAGGAAAGAGCAAAAGACATTTTCAACATTTTGCCAATGTTTTGTAGGCAGATTATTAATCCATTACCCAAGAAAATAATGTTTTTAATTAATAAGAAGGGAGAATAAGGGGAAATCTTCAATCCTGAATCCATATGATTGGTTGTTGTGTGTCTGATGACTCAGTTAAAGAGTGTGTCGAGTTGAAGCATGGACTTTGTCAGGATGCAGGTTTCAAAATGGGCCTTTTTATTTTTTTAAACAACTTCATAAAGTGAGTAGAAATGACTCAGATCATAAATTGTCATCATCCCGGTGGGTGTGCACAGATGAGTTTCAGGGTTTCAGGATGCGTCACTCAGTGAAATAGTTTATTTAGCTCTGCCCACTGAGGATTAAATCCAGATTTTCTGCCTAAACCTGTGTTAGAATCTTTCCTGCCTCCTCCTGGTGTATGAGCTGTCAGGTGAAGCCCGGTCCAGGCAGGGTGAGGTGAGGTGTGGGGGGGGGGTAAACAGCTCCCTTCCTTTCTCTCTCTCCTGGCCCTGCCTCACTTTGAGTGTTTCTGGATCAGTTAACAAAGCTCTCATTGGAGAAGCTTGAGCCGGAGGAACACGCCCCGGCTTCCACTCCCTGTTCCACATTAACAGCTCCTCCGACGTGCAGGCGGCAGCTGGGCAGCATGTTCCAGCTCCTTTCACACGTTTCAACCGCTTTCAATGCTTTAAAGGTGGAGCGGGGGGGGAGGGGAGGGAGGGTGAAAGACCTCGTTATGTAATCCACTCGTAGAGTCAATGGGCGGGAAAATGACACAAGCGCCATTGTGTGCGTCAGCGGGATTATAAATCCTGACATGATTGTTCAGAAATAGCATGTGTGTGATGGCTTTAGCAGACTTCAAAGAGCTTTTGTGCTTCGGAAACAAAAGAAAGTGCAAAACTTTTGAGTTCCATTCAAACGCTGGAGAAGAGAGAAACGCTCTTTCACCCGATGAACCTCTAAAACCTGGACCGTCGTTCGAAGAGAAGAACTTTAAAATGTATTATTCTCCTGAAACCGATGTTCTGAAACTCAGGGAACAACAGAAACCACTTCTTACATCGAAGTGAAAAAAACCCAGAAAACTCTGAATGTGGATCTCAGATGTCTCCAGTGAGGATGTGGTGAGGACGTGTTGGTCCTGCCAGGCTCTCGTCTCACGCCTCCAGCTCGGGCCTCGTGTCCTGAAGCTGCAGAGCTGGATCCCTCCCTTCCCCCCCCCCCCCACCGGCGTTATCCAGATGATGTCAGCGTTGTTGTGGATCCCTTGACAACGCCAGCCGCAACACAGCGAGGCGGCAGGTCACGGGCGTGTGTCGCGGCGCCCGGCGCAGTCATCATCTGGCCGGCAGCTTTCAGAGCAGCAGTCGTTAGCTGAGCGCTGGGAGAACTGGATCCAGAGGAGCGGCCGCTGCCAGAAATCCTGTGTTGCAATTACACAGAGACTTTTGTTTTGTGTGGTTTCCTCCGATCAGCCGCCTCCAGGTCAACGCTGCGCCTGCATGAGTCACTGACCACAGGCGGCCTTCGCACGCCGAAGAAATCCGACTTTAATGTCGTTATGAAGATGATGATTCTCGTGAAGGAAAGCAGAACGCTGCTCTCGCTTCTCGGTCGAGGACGTCGAGGATTTCACGTCTCGAAATAACAAGAGAGTTTCTCATGTTCAACACAAACCAGCCTGAAACATCGTCATTATTTAATTCTGGACAGAATCTTATTCTGCGTTCTGTTACACCGAGTTCGGAATGACATCACAACCCTATAACCCGAGTGGAGTGAGGAACAATGTTTACGTTAACCAGCAGATAAACTTTAATAAAACCAGTTGATAATAACACATAACGCAGTAATTCATGTATAATAACACTATAGTACAACGTCCACAGACAGTATTTGAAAAGTAAAGTGTGTACGACAAATTTAACGACAGAAGTGCTAATAAACAGTCAGACTTCGCACAGAGGGGCCATCTTGGATTTCAAAGTCGGGGGTGGTGAAGTTCCTCCGACTATCTGAATCCGACTGGCTCGGTGATTCCGAGCTCCGGGGTTTAATGGAACGTAGCATAACTTGAGCATTGGATTTTATTTATATAGATCTATTAACTCTCAGAAATTAAGCGAAAACAGTGTAAATACTCTAAATGTTAAAGTGTAAATGATTCAACCAGATGTCGAAGCTTTTCACTTCTATATTATGAATATTATGAATATTATGAATATGATGAAAGACTAAACCAACCTGTTTTGTGCAGTGAGAACTCTTTGATGTGTACTATGTACTTTAGTTCAGCCCATGTTACGTCTTACTTGAGCGTAACCACAGCACATGGATGTAAACAGGATACTCGGTTGCACGTTGATGATTCATATAAAGAGCTCGGGCCAACCGTTAACTTATTGTGTCGAGTTATTGTGTCAGTGGAGCCTTGAGGCCCGAGGAGGAGAAGAAGCAGAACAACAGAACCGTGTTTGGTTCAAATCCGTCTTGACAAAAGCAGAACTCCACCTTCTCAGGAATATTCATGTCATGACTGTGTTGAGTCGCCGGGTCCAGTGACCTCATCGCTCTCCTGTTTCAGTTTGTGTTCAGACGCACGTGTGGTCAGCGAACCTCCTGTCACCTAACGTGTCTCCTGACCTCTAACCTGACCTGTCACCTGACCTCTGACCTTCCTCCTTCTCTCTGTTTCCTCAGGTCTGGTTCAAGCAGCGGAACGCCAAGTGGCGGCGGGCGGAGGGTCTTCCTGCCGAACACGGCTCGGTGCTGGACTGAGACGTCCCGACCTCTGAGCTGACCTCTGAGCTGACCCCGCTGACCTCGGACCAGAAGACCTCCCCTCCTCTTCCTCGCTCCCCTCCTCCTCCTCGCGTCCACCTCTCTCTTTTGTACCCATGAAGCTCTTTTAACTTACAGAATGTGAAGGTGTTTGTGTGTTGTTGCCAACGATCTAACCGCCATGTTTACAGAAATAAACATTATTGTTATTATAAGTTAAACCGACTGAAGTGTGCTTTGAGGAAAACTGAACATCCCAGGTCCGAGTACAGGGAGGAAGCCGAGCTACACAAAGGCGGGATGAGGTTTTAGAAAGGGTGGTGGTGGTGGGTGGGGGGGCGGGGTGGGGGGGTTGAGCTTTTTGTTTTCAGGCTTTGTTTACACGCATGTCCGTCAGCGGCGAGCGGCGCTGGAGGAAGTGAGGAAGCGCTGCAGCTACAATAGACGCAGCTGGAATCTGCTGCCGGGATCCAGGAAAACTTCCAGAGACGAATCTGGAAGGTTTTCAGGAGAGAGAGGACAGGGGGGGGGGGGGCGGGTGATGTCATTACATTGTCCCTTTGTCCTCTGCAGAACGGTTGTGATCATCTCTTAAATATAAATCAGTCCATCAAAACAAGAAGTTCTTCATATTTTTACATTTATCGAGCAGAACCCGGTTGAGTTATTAGAAACCGAGGCTGATAAGAGAGTTTCCAGAGTTCATATATCTTTATTTATATTAACATATCAATATATCTGGCTGTACTTGTTTTTTTTTCTTTTAGCGTTAACATGAGAGACAACATAATAGTTTATGATATTTGCAATTATGCATATTTATGATGAAGTTCATGGTTAAACTGTAAAGTGTCAAGCTTCAATTAAATTTGTTTGCTTGTCATGATGACTCTACACGGACTCATCCTCTTTATTTAATTAATTTAATCTATTTATTTAATTGTTCTGTTTCCTCTGCTTGTTTTCTGTCCTTATTCTCATTGTTCATCGTAAAGCATTTAGTCAGATTAAGAAAAGTCTTATTATTATTACTGAAACAAATCGGAGCATATCAAAGTACTGAGGTGACATCATTTAAGAGTTTTCTTTTCAGAAATTAGTCAAACATAGCAGTAGTAGTCAAACAAAGTACTTTATAAAAGAGGATTGGATGAATTAGACTGGAATTCACTGGAGTTGGAGTCAAGGAGGCAGACAGGCGGCTGCAGGCTGAGCTCCAGAAAAGGTTCCAGCAGGAAACCAGAGTCCTGAGCCGAGTCCAGACACCGGAGCCGAAGCCAGAAGGAGAAAGAGATGCTCGTGCGTTCCAGAGAACTGGAGAATAATTCATCTGCTAAACGTCTCTGAGCTCTGACAACAACCTGGAAGGAATACAGACACGAGTCCAGGTCCAGAGAGGGAAGCGTCTGTTGCTCCGACTCGTGAGGATGTGATCACAGACAGAGACCAGCGCTGCACTTCCCCTCACTGACCAGCTGGGGGCTGAGGAACGAGCGGCCAGAGGTCAACTTCAAGGTCAACATCCTAAACTGGGATGTCCAAATGTTTGTTGGTGCACAAACTGTGATGTAGAGCAGCGGTCTGACGCTGTGGCCTCCAGACAGAGTTCAGAGGAAGGTGACCTCTTCACCTCCGACCTTCAGGATCTCTAGAATCCTTTGCAATCCTGATTTTGTGATTTAATTTATTCAACAACTGAGTAAAGTCAGTCTGATACTGAAGCTATTCTACTTAATCAACATCTGCATTACTCATGTCATACTTTCCACTAAGACACAGAGGAAGGTGGGAGAGAGAGAGAAAGAGAGAGAGAGAGAGATGGTGGGAACGCCCTCACAACCAGCTCAACCGAAACCAACACTGATCCAACAGGTTGATCAGCCGCTCGTTACACACGCTGCCATTTAACAGGCATCAGCTGCACACACACACACACACACACACACACACACACAGACACTCACACTCACACTCACACTCACACTCACACTCACACTCACACTCACACTCACACTCACACTCACACTCACACACACAAACACACACACGCACGCGCACACACACACGCACGTATTGACACACATGTTCACTGACATTTGCGTTTAAGATTTTGTGTAGAAATAACAAAACACACAATCCTTACACACACTGTTATTCCTTTATGGTTTAGTTTGTGAAAAGAGCAGAAAGATTATGTTATTACAGCTTATATAACATCTTATTACTGTGACTTTATAAGACCTTAACCTTAAGTACAATACAGGTAATTAAAAGTGTTAAGGGTCAGGGGTCACAGAGGCCTCCTCTTCCTCACTGATGAAGCTTGACGTGGACACTGTTCCTCAGCCGTCCGTCCTGGAGTCCCTCCAGTGAGAGGACGTCCCGGGTGTGTGATGCTGAGCGTGTGTGCAGAATTTGAATTGGAGTCTTGTTTTGTGTGTTGCTAAGAAAACTCTGCAGCGCTGTGAGGAATCTGTCGTCCAGGAGCTGCCAGGATTCTGCTGCTTGACTTTCAGCTGCTTGACTTTCTGCTGGGACACCGATCATCTCATCACCGGTTAACCACAGGAGCACAACTAGATCTTTACTTTACTCACTTCCGCTCATAATCGTCCTTTGACTTTAAGTCTGTTCACCTGGAACTGTTTGTGTTTGTCATTGATTCTTACAAGTTCTTCAACTCTGTTCATAAAGTATCTGCAGCTTTCTGTGCACATTAGAACTGAAACAAACTGTTGATCGACTGCAAAAAGTATTAGCCAGTAATGTTGATAATGGATTTATACAAAGAAGCCAAAATAAATTCTTCTGAAATCTTTGCAAGTTTAGATTTTTGCATTTTTAGCCTTTCAGAAAAGACAATCAATCGATTTTCTGATAATTTAAAAAGTCTAACTCTAATGAAGATCAATTTAAGTTTGAAGATTTGTCATTTCAAGATGGTGCAAGATTATAAAAATCTAGAAAAACATGAGAAAAAAGAGGAAAGTTGGGGAAAAAACGAGAATAGATAACTCAGCATGGTGCATCAAAATACATAAATAAATGATAATGATTGGCAAACTAATTAATAGTTGAAATTATCATTAGTTGCAGCGTGAGGATTCATAAAGATATACAGATAAATCTCCATATACACCATGGTCCTAAAGGCTAAACACACTTTATTGGAGTCGACAGTTTTCTACCTTTGATTAGTTTTCATGAATTCAGATCCAGCTTCATGTGAGAAAGACACAAACTAACTGTGCCAATGAAACCAGTAAAAACCTCTTTAACGAACTGGGTTTTACTTTCCAACTGAAACTCTGGAGCCTCCAAACTTCTCCCTCTTCTGTTTCTCCTGTTTCGAAAACATTTACACGCACAAATAAACTGAAGCAACGGCAAATTAAAGCTGTGGTTTTTACCGTATGCTGCACAAATGGTGGTTAAATAAATAAAGGACTTCGCTCTGCAAACTTTATTTATTTACAACTGACTCGAGTCCAAACCCACTGCAGCAACGTTTTCTCACATCTCGGGAACATTCACCAACGAGCTCCTGTCACTCCGCCCTCACACGGTTTGTTTGCAGAGTCGCTCCATGCAAATGAAAAATGAAACCAGGGATCAAGTGAAGAGAGTTTGTAACTTTTGTGGAGCAACAGAGGTTGTTCCTGAAGGTAAAAGAGTTGTGTAGTGTTTTGCTTGAACTCTTGAAAACGAATCAAACAGTGAGACGGATCATAACCGGGTTTATTTGATTTAAATGACAGTTGGCTCTTGATCAATGAACTGTTGCCGTAGCACTTAGAGCAGGAAGGAATAAAAAAACAAGAGCAACCTCAGCTATGAACTCTCATATTGAACCATACACATCATAAACATGATTCAACCGTTTCCTGTGTGAGCAGAAGGTGTGAGATAAAGGAAACATCCTGTGTGAAGATGAGCAAACAGACATGGTTACTGCTGATCTGATATACACATGGGTGTGGACGTAACAAAACAACATCTGGATTCAATAATATTCAGAGGGAATGACTTTTTGTTTTTATTAATCACTTGTCAGAATCACAAGTTGCTGTAGCGCCCATGACATTTTCAAATTGTCTGTTTTGTGAAGCCAATATTCGATCAGAAGTCATATCAAACACAGAAAAGAGGCTAATATTAATATTCAATGAGAATATTAGAATGTTGGTTTGATATGTAACTTGAATCATTATCAAAATTCTGATTATTCATGACAGAAACTCACATTTCTAAAGAGACAAACCTCAAAGTGTTTGTAACACAATGGAGACACATCCACATTTGTCAGGACTCAAAGAACTTTATCTTGAAGTCAATCTGAAGTTAAAACTCTTCTCTTCATATTCCCTCCTCCTCCTCCTCCTCCTCCTCCTCCTCCTCCTCCTCCTCCTCCTCCTCCTCCTCCTCCTCCTCCTCCTCCTCTTCCTCCTCTTCCTCCTCCTCCTCCTCCTCCTCTTCCTCCTCCTCCTCCTCTTCCTCCTCCTCACAGGTTCCCGATCACAGCAGGTTAATCCCAGATCATCCTCCCAGCAGGACTTGGGTTCAGCCTCCTCCTCAGATGCCTGTCTGCTCCTCGGCCTCCAGCCGCACCACAGACCTGCGCTGGTCTCCACCCCCCCCCCCGCCCGCAGGGCTCCAACCCTGATTACTGCACCGCGCCTCCACCTCTGCACACATCAGCCGTGACCGCTTCTTATGGAAACACTGGGTTTTACAGTGGATTCCCAGACCGAGGCCCCACAACCCCTTTGTCAGCTGGACTGAGGCCAGACTGTGGTTCTTTCCACGGGGTCGCGACCTTTCAGAGGAGAGAGGGTGAGCTTCTGAATGGGTTCGACTGATGTCATCTTCAACGTGAACCTCTCTTTGTGCACATCTGTCCCAAATCAAAAGCAGGTGTTGAAATTCACAAAGGTTTTATTTAGTGGTTCGGTTATGGTTAAAATACACAGTGGATTCAAAACCAGCGCTGGGACAAGCATCCAAACACACATGGTTGTGATATAAACATGAAATCCAGCTTCACTGCAAAGGAAAAACCTCCTGGATCACGACATCAGCTTTTTACTTCTGACATCTTTCACCGATTCTGCCAAAACATCGGAGATTTAAAGCAGCAATCGTTCATAAATCACGATGTCGCAATCCAGAAATAACCGGTTTAATGGCTCCAGCGCCCGGCGATGACATCATCACACGAGCGGAGACACACACGCAACCGTCGGGAATCGATCTCCGACACGTTTCTCTTCCAGATCCCTCACACTGAGAATTTCAACACATTTTCAAATCCTTGGAGAATTTAAATGTTTTCTTCAGAATTTCCTTTTCTTATTATTTACTTTAAGTCTGTTTCCTTTCCTCGTCTTTTGGGTTTGCACCGAGGTGAAGGGCCTCTCTCTTGGTTTGTGGTTCAAAGAGGAATTCTGGTATTTCGGTGGCTGTGGTTACAATTTCATCTTAATGAGCAAATGCAACAATCCACAAAATGTCACTTCCAGTGTTTTTTCACCGATAAAAGGCTGAATTTATTTCTCTGGGAGTTCGCTCAGAGTCTGGAAACATTGCACATTTATAAACATACGACTCAGGCTGGAACAAAAGCTCTAAAGAATTTGACCAAAATTGAATCTGCAGATCTTCAGACAGGTTAAAGACTCATCAAGATCTATGAATGTTTGCAGATTCATTTCAAAGCCTCTTTCTTCATCCTAACTTCTACTTTCCATCAATCCCATTGAATAAGTTTCAGAAGTAGCAGTATCAGAGACTTGGTTGTGATGCTGACGGAGGTTCAGGGGAACAGGACGTAGTTTCTTCTCCACTCTGCCTCTCGTGGAGCGATGTAGTCTTTGGACAGTTCCTTCGGTGTCGCCAGCATTTCAACTCGAGAACTTGGCGTCGCTCTTCTCGCTGCCCTTGACACCTGAGATCAGAAATCAGAGGTTTGGCCCTGAGGTTGAAAATGTATCGACTCTAACTTCAGCAAAGTTTGAAGGAAGTTTGGGCAGAAAAGTCAGAAAGTAATGAACCAAAACTCATGTTTTAAAATCTGCTGGAAAGCAGAGGAAGCATCAAACAGTCATTAGGTTGAAAGTTCTACGATTAATTCAATGAACAATTTGTCATGTTGAAAATTATTGGAAAACATCTTCCTTTGTTTCTTATGTTGAACACACAGGACGATTTAAACTGTTTTTTGTGTTTGTTCATGTTGAGAAACTTCGTGAGGCACAGTTCCCAAAAAGTAAGAGCCTGAAGTTCCTGAATTTTGATCTTTCTAATGATATCTAACTGGCGTCTTTTGAAAACACAGCAACCAGAGACACAGGATCGTTGCTTATGAAGATGTCAGCGAGTTGATCTCACCGTCCAGACCGACTCCTCCGGACGTCCCAGTTCGCTGCAGACGTTGCTCCTTCTCAGTCGGGGCAGTGACAGCTGGACGAGTCGCTGAGAGACTCGAGCTCCTCTGGACGCTGAGGACACGGTGGACCAGACGCTCTGTGGAGCAAACAGAGGGACTTCAGACTTAAACTCCTTTAAATTAGAATGAATGAATTAAGAAGGAAAATTATCTTTTTACAGGAGCATAGGAGAAATAAAAACAAGATAACATTCAACAAGAAGCATTTAAAGACAAAAATATTAAAGCATAGTCAATAAATGAAAAACTTAAAGATTAAAAGAGGTTAGGCTGTCTAATGTATTGGCACCTGGAAACAAGTGGTAGTGTTTTTTAATGTATCTAAAGATAAAATAATCAAGAGCATCCGTTCCAAACAATAAAGGTGTTTTATTCCATTAAAATAAAACTCAGTAAATCTGAAACCAGCATTGGAACAGTACAATAAAAACATGTGTTCTGCCTCAGAATATGTCTTCAACAACAACAGCAACAACAACAACAACAACACAACATTTCCTCTGTGTTTTTTTCAGAGTAAAGGTTCTCGCCTCTCTGTTGCTCTGGAACTCCGGGTGGTTCTGTTTGGCGCCGGCGAGCCGCAGCAGTCGAGGTGCGATCGCTGCAGTTTTCACTCTGGGATCAACGTGCCAGATCGGACAGTTGATCTCACACTGAGGAGCGTGAGGAGACCTGAGGGACAGACGACCAGAGAGACACACAAGTCAACTTTCAGACAGACAGGGATCCACATGCAGGAGACACGTCTGAACTTAAGGTTTCATCTGAGGACAGAGAGGAAAACAACAGAGCAACATCAGAATCATGTATAATTGATGTATATCTCTGTCTCTAGAGTATTTATGATAAAGAAAACATCTGTGGTCAATCATCTACATCTTACTCTGCTCTTCATGGAGCTTCCAACCAAACTACCATTCTACAAAAATCCTGAATAAGACGTCTCTGGTTTGATTCTGGATCTTTGCTTCATACATTTCCTCTCATCTCCTCTGTAACATTTTTTATTTTGTGTGTAATCAAATTACTTTCAAATTGTTGTTTTTAACTGTTTCAACTTATAAAGCATCTCGTCGCTGTGTTGTAAAGGGTGATATATATATATATCATTTATTATCATTATTATAATAACCACTCTGCCTTACAGTTTCCCATCTGTATCTACACTGTCATTCTTCTTCTTCTTTCTTCTAGTTAAAGACATTTCTAACACATCTGGATTCTACTTGAGTGAAGAATGTGTGGACCTCCGATTTGAAAGGGTTTCTCTAATCTGTTTCAGAAGTGTCTGATGTTTGTGGTTTGTTCTGTCTCAAGTTTTTCTGATTCATTTCTTTATTTCCCTTTTTTCTGATGTGTTGTTTCTTTGCTTGTGACTATTATTGTTTTTTGTGCAGGATGTCAAAACATCAGCATCATATTCAGATCCCAGCAGCAGCAGCAGCAGATATTGATGTGTGTGTGTGTTGAGCTCAGGATCTAAACCCTGGACGAGTCTCAGTCTGCACATGCTCGACAGCACGATGTTCTGCGGCTGCTGCAGCGTGTTTCTGATTTTATAAAAAGACTTCCGCGGCTGTCTGAGGCGTCCCAGGGGTCCCAGGGGTCCTGAGCCCGGGACAATGAGCTCTATTGTCTCCGCTCCTCGCTCTCCCACAGTCTGACACTGAAATAACACATGTCCCAATCCTGGCTACCTCACACCGAGGGGAGACGTTAGTGTTGGACATCAGCCTCTTCTCATATTTTACTTTATGATACGTTTGTTACTCTGCAGTTGGTTTCTGGACGACGGCGGCTAAAGGCTGGAGATGTGGAGGTTTGGTGGAGAGTTGGATGTGGACTTTATCTTTAAAACAGATACGAGACATGAAGCTGCAGAACAAACAGTTCATATTTCTTTATTTAGCAGTGATTTGATTCAAAATCCTAAATTCCAGGGTCTGTGTGTGTGTGGTCTGAAATCAAAGATGTTCCATTTGGGATCATATAAAACTGAAATACAGAAAAGACTCACATAAAAGGCTTTTTAAAAGGAACCTCTTCTATGATTTATATAATTAATGTTCTCACAAATGACAAATTGATTACTTGACTAAATATTCAAACACTAGTTAAAGCTAAAGGTCCTTCCTTCCTTCTTTTGAGTTGTTAGCAAAATGTTAAGACAAATAGCAAAAGTTATTTAAAACAAATAACATCAGCAAATATCAATTCTGAAAACATAAACCTATAGAGAAAGTGTAGAGTTAAAAGTCTAATTTAAAAAGTTCTGTATTATTATGACAGCTGTTCCCAATATTTTGTCAAACAATCACTTCACTGTGTATCAGCACAAACTGAACATATTACATCCTAGCTGTTCCTAATAAACTGAGAACTGTCCAAACACACCACTCAGTGCTCTCTAGTGGACAAATAATGTAAACTGTGTTTCTCGCTGTGCAAAGACATCTTGTTAGTTACTGGTTGACATATACATTGATATAATGAAGGTAGGACGTTAATATGTATTGATGCATTGGTTTTGCTTTTTATATATATATTTGTTGTATACAGACTATGGGACCAAAACATATATACAATTTGAATACAAGACGCTACAATGCAGATGTTAAAAGCATCTTTTTGTTCACTGCTCAAGGTTAAAAAATTTGGTCTAAATGTGAAAGTTTGTGTTTAAATGTCATGTTACTGATAATTGAAGTCAAATTTAGATTTGCTTTTCACTGAAATATCGTCAGTGGGAAGATGAAACTAAGACTTATTGACCAAATCAATCTCAGTTTCAAATTAAATGTCTCTGAATTAGAAAATCACCCAAATCAATAACTCACTGGTCTCTGCAGCTCTAATATAAATAACTAAAAACACAGATTCAACTGGGTTTAACTTCACAGGTTGTGGTTGATCTAATGAGGTCTGTTACTCTACTGGTCTGTTACTCTACTGGTCTGTTACTCCACTGGTCTGTTACTCTACTGGTCTGTTACTCTACTGGTCTGTTACTCTACTGGTCTGTTACTTTACTGGTCTGTTACTCTACTAGTCTGTTACTCTACTGGTCTGTTACTCTACTGGTCTGTTACTCTACTGGTCTGTTACTCTACTGGTCTGTTACTCTACTGGTCTGTTACTTTACTGGTTGTGGTTGATCTCATGAGGTCTGTTACTCTACTGGTCTGTTACTCTACTGGTCTGTTACTCCACTGGTCTGTTACTCTACTGGTCTGTTACTCTACTGGTCTGTTACTCTACTGGTCTGTTACTTTACTGGTCTGTTACTCTACTAGTCTGTTACTCTACTGGTCTGTTACTCTACTGGTCTGTTACTCTACTGGTCTGTTACTCCACTGGTCTGTTACTCTACTGGTCTGTTACTCTACTGGTCTGTTACTCTACTGGTCTGTTACTTTACTGGTCTGTTACTCTACTAGTCTGTTACTCTACTGGTCTGTTACTCTACTGGTCTGTTACTCTACTGGTCTGTTACTCTACTGGTCTGTTACTCTACTGGTCTGTTACTTTACTGGTTGTGGTTGATCTCATGAGGTCTGTTACTCTACTGGTCTGTTACTCTACTGGTCTGTTACTCTAATGGTCTGTTACTCTACTGGTCTGTTACTCTAATGGTCTGTTACTCTACTGGTCTGTTACTCTACTTGTCTGTTACTCTACTGGTCTGTTACTCTACTGGTCTGTTACTCTACTGGTCTGTTACTCCACTGGTCTGTTACTCTACTGGTCTGTTACTCTACTGGTCTGTTACTCTACTGGTCTGTTACTCCACTGGTCTGTTACTCTACTGGTCTGTTACTCTACTGGTCTGTTACTCTACTGGTCTGTTACTCTACTGGTCTGTTACCCTACTGGTCTGTTACTCTACTGGTCTGTTACTCTACTGGTTGTGGTTTATCTAATGAGGTCTGTTACTCTACTGGTCTGTTACTCTACTGGTCTGTTACTCTACTGGTCTGTTACTCTACTTGTCTGTTACTCTACTGGTCTGTTACTCTACTGGTCTGTTACTCTACTGGTCTGTTACTCTACTGGTCTGTTACTCTACTGGTCTGTTACTTTACTGGTTGTGGTTTATCTAATGAGGTCTGTTACTCTACTGGTCTGTTACTCTACTGGTCTGTTACTCTACTGGTCTGTTACTCTACTGGTCTGTTACTCTACTGGTCTGTTACCGCGCCTCCTGGGAGCTGTGGCTCCTCCGGCCTCTGGGAGTCGACAGGCGGACGGAGCTCTGGTACTGGGACGTCTTGGAGGAAGGACGCTGGGTCTTCGCCTCCTCGTCCTTCCTGCAGGAAAACGGAAGCTGTTACCAAGTCGATTATCGTGGGTTGTGTTGAGAGAGACTGGGACAAAACAATGTCTCCCAGCAGAAGGAAGGAGGGGGGGGCAGACAATGGATTAATGTCAGAGCTTCACTGACGCACGACTGGAAAATGATCTACAACCACACAAACATGTACATTCATTCCTTTTCGTTTCAAATAGGGAAAGTGCAAAATCCTCTCGGACCAATTCCAACTGTAAAGAATACGTTTACTGATAAATAGAATCTTATCTTATTGTTGAATTAACCCATAAAGACTAAAAAGAACAATTTATTGATCCTAACAACACGTTATTTGTGTTACTTTGACTCAAAAACTTGATAAAAACTACAGAAATGTAATTATATAATATAAAGTAAATCTTCAGCAGGAACCTATGGACACAGACAAATATGTAGATAGATCATTAACATTTTTGAATCTTTGGGATTTTAACTCTTTAATGTGTAATAAAGTATTTGATTCATATAAAAATAACACAGATCATTAACTGATAATGAAACTATTTCTTTGCAGCCCTCCAGAATAAAGTCGTCCTCACATATGATCACATTTCTGATCTTGAGGAAATTACACCGATAATATTGTGACATTTAAATTGAAATAAATAGTGTAGCAGGAAGTTCATCTGCAGAACAATTTGATTAGACATGCACAGAATGATCTGATGTGATTAACAAACCTGTAAATACATTTTTCCCCAGGTCAGAAGGTCGAGTTTGTTTGTGCTGTTTATATTTCACAGAGTGAATCTCTGGTGATGGAACCAGCAGGTGATCACTGCCATCGTCAATAAAACTCTATTATCATCAGATTTATTATCATTTCCCCGGGAGCTGCACTTCCTGTGTGGGCTTCTGATTGAGTTACACTGCTGCTGGGCTTTTAATCTGACAGCTGAGTCAGGAAACACTTAGGCGGTATCAAAATAAAAGTAACTACCTCCAGCAGCAGCACATCTCCAGCTCTCAGGGGTGATGGGGGGGAATGGGATCATCACTTTACAGTTTCCTGCATCGACTTGGAGGTTATTAGTCCCTTTGGCTTTGCAAACATTTCCCCTGATATGCCAACGCAGCAAATCAGTAAAGAGCTTGTGTACACAAACAACACCACCCCCATGCTCATGAGTTTTTGATAGAGTCATCAATAAGCCCGGCTCCAGTTACCTCCCGGGTTCGTCCCTTGCTGAGAGGCGTCTCCTGTGCTCGGCCAGGTTTTGGGTTCTTGCACTTGGAAAGAATCCGAGCGCCGGAGCGCCGACGGGCCAAACCGGCTCCTGGTTTCCCCAACTCAGCTTCTCACTGATCCATAGAGACAACGATGAGAAGCTGGGATTAAGAAAACAAAACTTTCTCCAAGTGGGCAAATGTATATGTATATATATTTGTTGTATACAGACTATGGGACCAACATATATATATAATTTGAATACAAGACGCTGCAATGCAGATTTTAAAAGCATCGTTTTGTTCACTGCTCAAGGTTAAAAAATGTAAACATTGGGTTTGAATATGAAAGTTTGTGTTTAAATTTCATTTAAAAAAAACTTATTTTATGATTATTATTATTATAATAAAACTAGTTAAGACAGATAGCAGGGTTATTATTTAAAATCAATTCTGAAAACATAAACATATAAAGAAAGTGTTGAGGTAAAATTAAAAAAGTTGTGTATTATTCTGACAGCTGTTCCTAATATTATATTTTGTCAAACAATCACTTCAGTGTCAATCCACACAAACTGAACATATTACATCGTTTTTGTCGTATTAAATAAAACACTACTTTTAGCAAAGTGTTCCTAATAAACTGAGAACTGTCCAAACACACCAGTCAGTGCTCTCTAGTGGACAAATAATGTAAACTGTGTTTCTCGCTGTACAGACACATCTTGTTATTTACTGGTTGACATATACATTGATATAATAAATGAAAGTAAGACGAGTATATGTATTAATGCATGGGTTTGGGTTTTTATACATATTTTTGTTGTATACAGACTATGGGACCAACACATATATACAATTTGACTGCAAGACGCTGCAATGCAGATGTTTAAAGCATCGATTTGTTCCATTTTGGTTTAAATGTGTAAGTTTCTGTTTAAATGTCATGTAACTATGAATTAAGGTCAATTGTAGTTTTGCTTTACACTGAAATATTGTCACTGGGAAGATAAAACTAAGACTTATTGACCAAATTAAGCTCATTTTGAATTTAAATGTCGTTTAATTTAAAATGAGACAATGGTGCTGTCAATCAAACGTGACCTCTGTTCAGTACTCAAACATAACATCTGTAAACAAACAAACATCTGAGTTTAATCACGTGGTTTTTGGGGGAAACTTCACTGAGAAACTCAAAGACTCAAGTTTCACAGCAGATCAATGAACATTAGATCTTATGTGATGCAGCAGCAGAGGCCGAGAAACTGCAAAAGAACAAACGTGAGCGGAACAGAGGCCATTGTGCCTCTTCCTGTTCTGTTTGTTTTTACTCGAGCAGGAAAGAGTTCCAGACGTTTGCACGACTCGAGCTCCTCACCAAGGAGTCGTAGCCCAGATTGTTTTTGAGGTTTTGTGCCGCGCCAGCTCCAAGATCCTGCAGAAGAGAAAACAAGTATTCACAGAGGACACAAATCAGCGTCGCACACAAGTGTATATTCAGGCACTTTGGGCTCAGAGGAGGAAACATGTAATCACTCTGCGGGTTTCCTTGTTTCTGTCCAGGGTTTTTTCAACTTTCTGGCAGAGCTGCAACCTCCAAAGAACCTGATCCTGCTTCTCTTCAGCGTTCAACCTCAGCGTGACCACTAATCAAACAACTGGATCTGAGTCGTTAACTTTCACTGCAGCAGCTTTTCATTTCAAAGGGATGGAAACACGAGTCTTCCTGAAGATGTTCCCTCGTCTGGAGGAGATGGAGAGAACTCAGGGTCGAGATCCGGTGACTGAAGAGGCCACAACGCTGGAGTCACGTTGTTTTTATTATCATGAATCCGTCCAGTGACTCCTCGTGACTCAGTGGAGTCACTGCATCTCTTTATTAATCTGTGCTCCATCGCTGAGGAATCTTCACAATGTTTTGATATCAATTTTTAATTATTAACTTCTGAAGCACCTTGTGTTTATTGTTATTATTATTAGTGTCTGTAACATCTCAACATATTTGATCCTAGTGCATCATTTTATTACATACAGGTTTTGTCTGATTTATTATTTTATCACTATTTTATGAATGATTTGATGTGTTTTATTACTGTATCATTTTCTTCCCTGATCCTATTTCGACCTGAAATGTTTTAATCCTGTTTCCATCAAGTAAAAGTCTTTAAGCTTCACCGGTTGAACTCAGACTTGAAATGTCACAGTTTGTAAATCTCTCAAAACGTTGTGTAATCCATTACTTTCATGTTTCTACCAGTACTTTTAAATGTGCTATTAAACTTGTCTTGATTTTAAATTAGGTTGTATTATTTGATTTGTTGTTTTGCATTTTAAATGGACTGTTTGTTTGCTGATATTTACTTTCAGTCATTTTGATTTGTTCTTCTTTGTAGCGGCTGTTTTGAAAATTGCTTTACAAATAAAATGATGATCATTATTATATCATTCTCAAAATACTATTGCACGAGCATCACTCATCAAATGACCCATTTCCCACCATATTCACTAACGTCTTTCCTTTTTGTCTAAATGTCACTTCAGTCACTAATCTCTACATATAGAGAAACATGAATTTACAGGGATGATAATAACAGATCTAGAAACATCAGCATTCATCTTCCAGCTCAGATCGACCGGCTGCATCAGAAAGAGTTAACTGGATAAAGAGTGAAGTTACGTCACCTGGTGGACGGACCGAATCTGGACCGGACTCCTGCAAACAACAACAACAACACATGAGACTGAAAACAAGAGACAACACACATCTGCAGACTGAGCTGTTGTGTTCACCTTGTTGTTCAGACACCATCTCAACTCGCAGCCTCAGTCGACCTGTTTCCTGTCGATGGTGTCACACTGATCTCCTGCTGTTGCTATGGCAACCAGGGTCCTTTGTAAGCAGCGCCACACCTGAGGCCTCCTTGAAACTGGAGTCTGGACGGTTTCACCGGCCGTGACTCCTCCTCCTCTCCTCCTCCTCCTCCTCAAGGATTCAAACATGAAGACAGTGATAGGAGGTCGGTGGACATGTCGGCAGCAGCTGTGTGTTCTGATCAGATTCCAGATGTTTGTAATTTATCTGCATTCTCAGATTTAACTGTGTTTTAGTTTTAACCACATGATGTCACTGCTTGTGTGGGCTGATGGGAAATATAGAGACTGTCCCTGTGCGTGTGATCTGCTCAATAACTACAAACTACAAAGAAAACTCCACAGACAATTACTTGAAATATTTTATTTAAATGTGAAAAACAGTACAAACAGTCCGGACCATGAGAAAGCGTTTGGAACGTTACACAATTTTTGATCTTCAAGGTTCTGAGCTTCTGCACGTTCAGTTTGAAATATATATTGGACATGATATTAAAGCAGCAAGTCTCTGTTTTAATTTGAAAAGGTTTATATTAATAAGGAAATAACTGTGTAGGAGTTTAACACATAGTGGCAAATGTTTAGGGTTTCAAATGTACGCAAAACACAGAGCAACGATTATTAGTGTATCATTTAGTGACAAAATAAATCTTCTTAAACTGTAACAAGAACTTTTATTATTTGAATATATATTTAAGTATATATGAATAAGTATATGAGGACAGAACTGTGCAGGAAGTATTAAACAGTGAAGTCAAATTAAAGCTGAGACTTTTATGTAGCGTCTGTTATTAGATTTTAAACTGAACGAGCTCGGAATCTGCAGATCAGAAAAATGTGTAACTTTCCAAAATTCTTCTGGTAAAATCTACATCAAACTGGGAGGAACCGTATCACACAAAATACTTTCAACTTTTTAACTTTCAACTGGACATGGTTTGGTTTTGAAAAACTTTGGATATGCTGTTAAAAACGTTTTACATTCTTCAAACAGTGTTACACATGAAGGCGTTATCCCAAAGTGATTTCAACTTTGATTTCATCAAATGAAATAAGAAATAAGACAAAGATAATGAGTCAAAAGCTGAGTGGTAACATAAAGCTTACCCCTCCCCCTCAAAAAAAAAATAAAGCAAAACACCTGTGGTTTAATTTCTCTTATTGAAAAAGTCAGTTCCCTTTTTTAAGATTAAGACAAAGTTCAAACAGGGAAATGACGTCGTATCGTAACAGTCACAGTGATTTTAAAGCTGTAAACCAACATGGACGCTCCAGTGAGAAACAATATCACGTCGGTTTGGTTACGTCGTTGATTAAAATCACAATATAATGTCTACCTGCTCCGTTTATCATCTGTTTTATTTAGATATTAAACAATTGGTGGTTTCCTGTTGAAATTATGCTTTTAGATATTAATATTTATTGTGTCTGCAGCTCCAGTGGAGGGTCGGTGTTAGAAAAATGGAAATTTAAAGACCCAGACATCATGTCTCTGCACTTTTCTTCAGATTTTGTGCTTTGCTTTGAAATGTTGGCAACAGCACAGATTCAATTATGACCAAATAGTAGATTAATGTAATATTCAGTTGGTGTCGGAGCCTGATATGTTTATTCTCTTCCCAGTTCAGCTTCTTTTAGGTCCCGTTCAGACCTGGTATGGCCTCAGGACAGAAGTTAACACCAGGTCTGAAGGAGTCAATGTTGAGGTATGGATATTATGTAGATTATGAAATTAGAAAAATAACCTTTTCTTACAGCTGTGCTTTCTATGTGTTTGTTTGCATTCACTCAAAATAAAATAAAAACCGTGATGTGAACTAACTTTGCTGGTGATAAAGCTTTAAACTCTAGAGTGAAATGAAATCACTGAAGGCCGCACATGATGCTCGTGTCTCATCGTGAACAGACTGAACCGAAGAGACGAGTTCTAAATGATTACAGTCTTCAGATCTGGTGATTCGGTGACTGTGAAATAAAAAGCGTGTTTTCTTTAATCCTTATTCTAACGTACCAAAACAAAACGTTTTAAATTTTCTCACAAATAAATAAAAAAAAGACTTTCAGCCAAAGCTGGTGTCGTGAATAAAACAATAAAGTGAAGAAGTGCAAAGAAAACACAGGATGAAGTGAAGACCACAAAGGAGCTGTGACCGACGTGTCTTATCTGCTCTCGCTGACCATCTGGACGATCAGGTCCCGGGCGTCCTGCACCCCCGAGCTTAGCTCCGCCTCCCCCCTCCTCACGTGGGTCCCGATGAGGAACAGCTTGCGCTCGCCGATCTCGGACAGCGACAGAGCGTCGTGGAGGTCGGTGATGCTGCAGGCGCCCGGGAGGTCCTGGGAACAAGAGGTGCATATGTTATTAAGGAATAAGGGGATTCTTCATCTGAGTCTTAGATTCTGGTGAAGACAGAGGAAACCACTTTCTACAGCCGTGTTCTGACACATGAGCAGATTCTGATCATGATTATTTTGGAAAATATTGAAATTACGATTATTCAAACGATTACTTTTGAGTTTTCAAAACATGATTTTTGCATTTATTCAGTATTTCTCTCGGTAAAAAACACTTTGTAACTGAGAATCGTGCCAGGAAACACTCTGAAAAATGACTTTAAACGATATGAATGACATATTTTATATTATATAAATGATCAAATAGTCATCCCATACTTTGGAATTCCCTTCTGTTATCCTGGAGTTTAAATTTCCCAGATTTTCCTCTCATTATTAAATGTCCCCATCTCTTTAAAAAAAATGCCAAATAAATGGTTTCAACTCGATTATGTGAGTTTGGAGATCGAAATCACGATTAAAATTTGATTAATTGCACAGCCCTAGTACAGACATTTTCCATATTGCTCTTTTACCTATGAAGAACACAGCAGGACATTGTAGAAGTAATTTCTAATATAAAAACGCCCCAAATATGTTCTGGAAATTAAAGTTTTTATAAAAATCAAACTGAATATATTTTGGGTTTTGAAGAAAAAGCTAAATGAAAATTCACAGAAGACACCACAGACCCTGGGAAACTGTGATTTACCATCTATTGATAAACATTTTTAAGTTATTGATCTATCATCAGAACGTTAATCGATAATTAATCATATCTCATCTGAATAAAAATCATCTGAATTCAAAGTGAAGCTGCGTTAACAGATTTCAAACCGAACACAGACGCTCACAGGCTTTTAATTGAAAAGCATCTCGAGTGGTTTCTGTCACACTCACCTGTTTGTTGGCCAGCACCATCAACGGCAGGCAGGGGTCAGAGGTCAGCAGCGCGTGTAGATGTTCCCTAGCAACCGGGAAGTGCTCTGGCTGGGAGGAGTCGACCACGAACACCAGCAGCAGAGCCTTGGACATGTATTTCTGCCAGTACGGCCGCAGGTCCTCTTTACCTCCGACTGAGAAACACACAACAGACACACAACAGATCAACACAATCACTATTGAGTCATTTGAATCATGTGGCTTTAACGACTTTAACATGTCGTGTTGTGTGACTCACTCTCTAAGAACTCGATGTGCAGGTCCTCTCTGTTGATGGACACGGCGTTGAAGCCCTGAGTCGGCTGCATGTCCTGCTCCAGGCTGCCGGTGCTCAGGCAGTGAAGCAAACTGGTTTTACCGGCTCCGTCCAGACCCAGAACCAGAACCTGGGTCCCCTTCGGCCTGGGCTGTGGACAGACACACACACAAAAACACACACACAGAACAGTACACGTCAGATAAATCCTGGGTATCGTTTGAATGTTTAAAAAACACAACGCTTACATGATACTAAGGGATTAAGCTTTGTCAACCAGAGACCACACAAGTTAATATATATATATATATATATATATATATATATATATATATATATATATATATATATATATTCTGAACTGTTTCCTGCTCAGAGACAATTTAGAAATTTCTATTAACTCAAAAACTACAAATCATGTCTATTATGTATTGACGTTATATGGCTATGAGGTGAATTGCTAATTTCTTGGGTGATTTCCTACATTTCCCAGAATACCAAGCAGCTATTTATTAGTTTAGAAATGATTTTCTACAACCTTTAAATTCAATATCAGTCCTTATGACAGGTGAAGTTAAGCTGAATATTCTAAATTGAAGGTTGCTCTTGACAGTATTTGTTATTTGGTGGCATGGATGAGTCACGGAGACACAAATCTGTTCAAAAATAGAAGTAAAAGTGGATTATTATAACACAAAGAGAAGTAAAACGATTGCAAAGAGACAGAGAATGACTCAGAGGTGACACACAATGAGTATAACGACACACAAAACAAATACAGAGATCGGTAGAATCACAAGGACACACAACATAAAAACAAGGACACACAACATGCATTGTTACTGCCTTTATATCCCTTGATTCTATTCTAATGGCTGGATCCATACGCTTAGTTTTAAAAACATATGACTGAAGAACCGACAAAAACAAAAAACAAGACACATAATAACCAAAAACAAAATGAACACAAAGACACAATCCCAATAGAAAGAGACACAACATGGTTGGTGGGAGGGCTTTTACATGTCAGTGCCCAGGGCCCCAATCCGCCCCTGTTACATGACAGATTATTTTATATTTATTATATGATTTTAATATTTCCACAGAACACTAAACCCTCCATCATCCTCCAGCCTCCAGCCGGGGTCGCCAGCAGCTGGAGCCCGGGGAACACGCCTCTTACCTGGGGTGTTTCTGGGGGTTTGACCGCAGCAACAGGCGGAGGAGCAGCTGCTGCAGAGACATGTTCGGTCACCTTCATCACCTCCTCTTCCTCCTTCCTCCTCCTGCTCCTCTCTCCATCCACCTCCTTCCTGTCTTCTCCCTCCTGTCCTCCACCACCTCCTCCACCACCTCCTCCCCGGGCTTCAGGCGTCTCCTGCCCGGGGAAGGACGTGTATTTCCAGATCAGGAACGCGACGCCCCCCGCTACAGCCGCGGAGGCACCGAGGGCTCCGGCCTCTCTCCAGCCGACCATGGTGCTCGACAGGCGGCTTGGCTGCTCGGACTCAGGCGGACATTGTTCCGGGGGAAGTTTGAAATTCGCCTCCTGCTGCGGATCAGCTCCTCAACAAGTGGATTAACGAACCGGAAGCTGAAGGGAAACCATTTCCGGTCTGTTTACCCGCGTTTTGTTGATGCGCTGCCTCAGGCTGACCACCAGGGGGCGAGAGCTTCCCCCTTCACCATCATATCAACTGGACTCAAAATCTATATTCATATTAATCAATATAAATGTTTCTACTATCTTTAGAGATGGTGGATGTTCAACTACACTGATATAAGCTTTCTTGGAAAATCAAATAAAGACATTAAATTAAAAATAAAGGAAATTAAACATTTCTACTCCCTTTTGTTATTTCAGATTTGAATTGTTTTAACGTGATATTAAAGCTTTTAAATCAAGACAACTTTATACAACATTGAAGGCCTGAATACACTTTATTATATTTTAATCACTGTTTTTCCACTGTTACAAAACTGAGTTATTATTTTAGATCAAACGTCATCTTCAGATATTCCATTTATAATACTTTCAAATACAGAAAAGGATTTTTATCTCTCATTTATTCTTTGTTTTTTTAAATAAGACTTATCAAAGTGATGTCATTCCACATTAAAACTAAATAGGAATTTGAGAAACATCAGCAGATCAGTACATTTATTTAGAAATGAAAAGGATCCCAATACAATATATTTTACACAATAACTGAACAAACAAATCAAGTCAAATCCAGCTCTATAGAAAAGTAAACTCTTTATTTTAAATGAACCAAGCCCAGTTGAACCTGTGAGAACAGATTATGAAACCCGTCCATCCCTCCTTTGGTCGTCTCCTCTTCACCGGTCCTCGGTCGGCTTCTCCGGAGCAGTGAGGAGCCAGGCGTTGAGCTTGTACTCCTCGGGCTCCACCTTGAGGTTCTGCCTGGTCCGGGCCCTCAGGGACGGGGGTCTCTTCTTGTGGCCGGCCCCCGTCTCCTGGCCGTGCTCCGCCCTGGACCTGGAGGAGTCCACCACCTGGGTCTGGCGGTGCCTCCGGCCCTTGGTCACCTCCTGGACGCCGCTGTAGCTCTTGTTCTTGATGGAGCTCAGGAGCCTGGCCCTGCTGCTGCACTCCTCCTCTGCTGTCTCCTCCTCCTCCTCGTCTCCAGAGATCTTGTCTTTGCCGTTTTGCGAGAACATCTTCTGCTGCCACGTGAGGAACTCTGACAAGGTGTCCTTCAGGTGGGAGGCGAAGTCCTGCTGGGTCATGGTGACCTGGCTGCTGACCTCCACCGTGGCCTCCTTCAGCTTCTCATACTGGGCCTGGACGTTGGTCATCTCCTCCAGGAACTCTGGGGAGACGAGCTCCTGCACGGCCGTGGCCCTCCCCAGGAACTCTGCACACACCGGCTCCTTCTTCGGCTTCCTCTGCTTTATGAAGGAGAGGAGATGAGGCATGGCCGTGTAGTGTATGGCTTTGATGGACACCAGCTTCTTGTAGACGTAAAGCACATCGTGATGCCCAGCTTCCACAGAATCCTTGAAGAACTTCTGAACCTGGTCCCAGTCCTGCAGGGCCAGTCGGATCTTCACAGGAGGAACAGCGGGCTGCGTGTGGTAGAACCCGAACATCAGGTACAGGCCTCCCACTCGGATCTGGTAGCTGTACGGAGACAGGAAGTACTTCACGGCTGTGGCTAGTGTCACTCTGCTGAACCTCTTCTTCTCACCCACACCTGGGCAGCCCAGGAAGACATCAGAGAGGCCCATGCTCCTCCAGATGGCTGAGAACACCTCGTACCTCACCGAGTCGGCCTGCTGGAAGCGAGCGAGCAGCTCCTCCACGTCCTCCGTCAGGGGGGGGAAGAAGAAGTCGGTGTAGATGGGAGGAAGACGAGGCATCGTGTCCACAACAGCTCACAACTCAGCAGCTGCAGATCATCAGAGGAGGAGCTCGGCTAAGAACCACATGAGGGGAGGAGAGTCCAGACAGGTGAGGGGCAAGTTCAGCCAATCAGCTGAGAGCTGGGTCTAGGAGTGGGCGGGGCTAATCAGATCAATTAATTAATCAAGAGAACTGCTGCGGACATTGTTTGTCCACATGTCACCGAACGTCTCCACTGAAGGATGAAAAAGACCATATCTAAATATAACAATACATATATTTATATAAATATAAGTTTAAATGAATTGATAAATGAAAAAAATCCATGAATTTGGATGTTCATTTATCTAATTAGAAATTAATTCATGCATTTCTCAATGTATACATAAATGTGTATATACATTTTATTATGTTTTTCTACATCTATTCATTCGGATTTCTACACTATTTTATTTATATATTCTTACATTTATTTATCTGTTTATAAATACGATTAAAGGAAATCCTTAATGAGAATGTTTGGTTTGAGAAAAACCCTGCACACAAAAACTGAACATTAGCTAATAAGAGCTGGTCATAAACTAAATATTATCCTGTTTTAGTCTTAATAAGTAGATTATATGCATCGTTCATTATTTTGACATTATAGAAACTACTCTTAATGTGATACTTGAATGCAATATTACTGCCTTTATATCCCTTGATTCTATTCTAATGGCTGGATCCATAAGCTAAACAATATTTATAAGCTAAAAGAAAAACTAGAAATACAAACCTGATCATTAAAATCTTCTCTCCTGCCAACGTCAACAATAGCACCGTCACAAGTAACACACAAGGTCTTTGTGTTGCTGTTAATAGTTTTATTAAGATTTAACAAAACTGGAAACCTGTTTGGCCAAAATAGTCTCCTTCCTCATTTCCTAAAACATGCATTCGACAGAATTAAACTCAAGAGTTAAAATTCTCTCTCGCTTGAATTAAGACCAACACAGGAATTCAAAAAATAAATACTCTTTAACATTTCATCCAATGCTCAGAGGTCGATGGTCGACTGAAAGTAAAGGGACAATTTCAGAGATGAGGCAGAGTGTGACGTCCGACCACAAAATATTAAAAGACAATTCTCCCAAATCAGAACTTCAAGTTACATCGTAAAAGCAGCGTATTTCCAAAAAAGGTCCTTAAACTCATCCGTGTTTTCCAGTTTCTTGTTTTAATTATTGGATGTAAATGCACACGTTCAACATTGTGGCTGATTGCAAACAGCAACCTCACATGTGGAAGACGCGTCTGTGAAACATGTTAAAGGGGAGAAAGATGCATGATTTGATATAAAAAATATTCAAGCTCGGTTGGAGGAGCCGGCTTCATATCAGACTTCTCCAGAGGAGGAAAACTTGAGGAAACAGACTGAGGAGGTTTTCTTTTAATCATTCTCGTCTCACCTCAAAGTTCATGAACTTGAGAGAAATCTCCGCTTTTGAAGAGCAACTAAAAGTTCATTTTAGAGACGCTGTCCTTTAAACATTCAGTGAAAAAGGGGAAGTTTTGGTTTGAGACATTTAAATGAACGGCAACAACAAAACTTAAATGAAAGTTGAAACATTAAAAAAAAGAGAGTTTATGATCTCTTGGTGATTTGTCGGCCACACGGAGGTCGATATATCCCGTGGCTCTCTCTTCCTTCCTTCTACCAGCCTCCTTTCCCGCTCTTCTTCTTCTTCTGTGGTGCCTTCTTGCGTGTGGCCCCCGGGGCGGCAGGTTTCTGCTGCCGCGGCGGGACCACGTTGCTGGCGGCGGCGGCGGCTGAGGTGGAGCCGGACGCAGACCCTGGTCTGGGGGAGGTGGGGGGGCTGGTGGCCGTCTTACTGGCGTCCCTGGAGCGGAGAGAGAAAACCAATGGTGTCACAGATTGTTCTCAAAGTAAAACATCTAACTGATTCATCAACTGTTTCAACAAAACTCTTCTACATCGACATAGAAAAGTTATGATTTATGGATTCTTACAAAAAACCCAATTCTACAATTCCTGTGTGAGATTAAAACTCATAAAGAGACGAATTGAAAGCCGATATCTTAACATCTCGTGTTAAAGCAGTTAGACATTCATTCTAACAGATGGACTTTTCATTAGACCGACTTTATTTTGGCCGAGAGACCACATGTGCAGTTTCTCCTGCACAGCAGCTGGAGGTCTCCACTGAGGATTCATTGGCAGAGAAATAAAAAGGACAATTCCTGCAGCTTTTCCTCCATTAGAAGAGTTGATCACAAGGTTCAAATTACAGGAAATTGCCCCCAGACGGCTCTTTGTCTCTCAGGTGACGTGCACATGCTCATACTCACAGCTCGGCTGAAGCTCCTGCCGTCGCTCCCTGTGTTCCCTTTCCGATCTGCTCCTTCTTCTTTCCCTTCTTCTTGCCTCTGTAGTAGGTGCGCTCCCTCATGGGCATCCACCTCTCGAGGTCGGGGGTTGCTTTAGGGTCGCAGTTCTTGGGTAGTTTGCCTGAAATGAGAGTATGCGTCATTATGCTTTATTGCTCAGACAGAGTAAAGCACCATGTGTGGCAGCAGGGGGCGCTGTTGCTGAGTAAACGTTACTTAGTGTTGTAAAGATTACCTCAATAAGAGGACTTTATAAAATATAAGGTAACTAGTGACAATGTACCTTTCTTCTTCTTCCTCTTTTTCTTGATCTCAGCTTGGCTGTAAAGGAAATGCAGACATGTAGGTTAAATCAACAGCTTCTATAAAAATAATATAAGAAATGTGAAAATCATGAATCCGACTTGGAGGCCTCACCCTTGTTCTTTAAGAAGATTTTCTCCCGGAGCTTTAGCGGCTTTTTTCCTGACATACGTGGCCCCGTGTGAGTTTTCCAGCTCGTCCACGTCCACGTTGAGAGACATGGCCTCGGCGGAGGGAAGGTGTTTGCTAAGGCTGGAGAGGAATGCTAAGGAAACATTGTTGTTCTGACACTTCACCTGCACTCCATCGTTCCAGATTCTAGATCAACCATCTGTCGTTTGGTCTTCTGGGGCTTTAAAGAACTTTTTCTTGTATAATTTTATCTGCCAGATATTTACTTGGTCAAACAACTGATTGTTATTCCTCTAAAATGTCAAAAATGGTAGAACATTTTGCTAGTTTTTCCAGAGCCAATAACAGCAGTAAGATTAAACTATTAATTAAGACAAAAATGCTTGTTCATTATTTCTGTTGATCCACTACTAGAATAATAATCAAATGTAGGTGAAAAGGATACGATTTGGCTTTGTCTGTGTCCACCAGGGAATAAGCTGAGATGAGTTGTGCCAACGTGTGGATGTCCTTGGTGTTCTGGCTGTTTAAAGAGAAAAAAAACAATATTTGTTAGCATGAAGTAATATCAAGTTTGATAAATCAGCAGCTGAGAGAGATCCTCTGAGATGCACGTCATGTGTAACTCTGCTAATCCCCTCATGCTGTGACTCACTTCCACAGCTGCTCCAGATCACTAATGGCTTCTTTCTTCCGTCCGTACTTCAGTTTGAAGTTGGCAGCTTCTCGTACGAGAGCCAAGTGGGAAGCAGATCCCGGCTGCGGAGGAAGCAAGACAAAGAACAGGAACATTAACCAGTGGAAACATGTTCAGGAACTATCATCAGATTGTCTTAACACACACACAGTTAAGACTATAAGTGGTTATTAGTTTTTTTAAATACATTTGTCAATACAATACCTGTTCAGACTGGAAATGCTCAATTGCTTGTTTGAAGACGTCAATAGCGCTGTCGATGTCTTCTTCATGGGAGTACATCGTGACTAGAGCTGAAATCTGAGGAGTGACAGGCACAGGTAGAGTCAATGTGATGAGAAATTACTTTACACAGTTAAAAGTATGAAATCAACACTACCTAATGACTTAAATGCACAATGTTGTTTTCTTTTGAAGACTTACCATCCCTGATTTGTGCTTGAACTCTTCAATGGACCTCAGGACATCGCAGGCTTTTGTCACATGACCTGAGGACCAAAACAAGTAATTTAAACAAAGTGTTACGACTCAAATTCAGCTCCTGAGAGCTTTAATATATGGAGAATTACTTCCTATGCAAAGACATTAGAATTTGTCCGAACGCTTCCAATCATGAACCAAATAAAAACACAACAGTACCTTGTACTAAATATAGTTGTGCCATTGTCAGTTTGATGCCAGATGCACTCTCTGGATGCTGATCAGAGAATTGCTGGAAAACAGGAAGAGGCAGTTTAAGATGTGTGGAAATACAAATCACTGAATGCACACATACAATAGTGACAACGTTATGAAAAACACTTTCATCATTGCTGTGTAGAATCCCACTTTAGACAAACACACTTGATTGTAGCAGCTGCGGATGAATGGAACCATAAAGAGCTGGGAGTTGATCATGTTTTACATTTAATAGATCTCAACATTTATAGAGCCACAGACATCAGGCACAACAGCTAAATTAGCTTAATTTGGTAAATAGAGTTAAAGTCATTGACAGGGTGTTTTAAAGTGTGGGAATGAGACATGAACTCATTGGTACCTGGAGCAGCTCGATGGCTCGGCTGTGCTGCTTCTCTCTGCACAGCTGAGCGACCTGGATGAGGACCGGTCGAGGGTGACCTGGGTTCTGAGACTGGAGATTGGAGGAGAGCTTCCTGCACTGGTCGGCCTGTTAACGACAAACAGCAACGTCAGTCATCACCGTTAGTTTCCTCTGAGTCACATCTGGGGTTTATGTTTCCATCACCGTACCTGATTTGTGTACATGGCCAGCAGAGCTTTGTTGAAGTCGATGGCCTGGAGCTGCTTCTTCGCCAACTTGTACTCGACCCCCTCAGTGTTGGTGAGTTTCACCTTCTTCTTCGAGTCGAACACGTTTTGGTCCTGAGGGAACAGACAGAGCGTTAATGAAAACATCTCTTGCTCCAGTTGGAATCAGGCTTGATGAGCCTGGTTAAGAATGAAGTAATGAGGTTTCCTGTTATGTCTCGATGCTGATTAAAGCTCATTAAACACAGACATTGGCAGGCTCGCAGTCCACCCACCTTGTTTATCGTGATAATATTGTTGGCAGTCACAGCGAGCAGCCCCACGTCTGACGGTCTGGAAATACATCAAACAATCACACATTAAAATTAAAACTCTGATACAGCCTTTTGAATGGCTTCTGAAACCATTTCCTTTAGATCTTGATCTGTACCGTCACAACAAACATTCAAACTTCACTCCGACAACATCATTTCAACCCTAGTTTCTTTCTTCTCCTCTATATTCCTCACACATCCTTACTTGAGCTTGATGACCTGGTTGTAGAGCTGCAGCGCCTCATCTGTCCGACCTTGTAACTGAATGATGTAAGCCATCTGAGAATGAATGACGGCCAACTCCGACTCAATGTCCTCTTCAGTTACATCCTGCAAGCGAACAAACCAGGAACGACAAGTGATTATTCTGGGGAGAACTCAAACTCTCTCACCCTCATGACTAAATTTGTTATTGACAGGATTAATCCCTTTCAGAAATGTCTGTGACTTTCCCAAAGCTTATCAAGGCCAGAATACAAGTCCAATTTGATAATTGAAACAAACATATTTCAAAAAAACAAAGTCATGCCACTTACAGAATCATCTGCCAGCGAGACTCTGCAAAGCTCTGAAGAAAAAACAACAACAAGAATTTAATATTAATTCTCAACAGGACTGAAAAGGACTTGATGATAAAAGGTCCGATGGCTGTGACCGACCTTCTGCCTGTTGTAATTTATTAAAAGCCTCCACCAGCTGTCCTTGGCCAATCAGAGCGCAGGCAGTGTTGTAACACAGCTCATAGGTCGACTCTGGGAGACCGAGATCTTCCTGCAGAGGGGGAAACACATCTCAAATTAATGCACAGTTAAAATACATAAAGTGAGGCAATAGAAATGCTGTAAGAGAATCAGTATATAAACTAAAACATCAGCCCAGATGTGATCAACAATGCAAAAAGTATTGTCAGTGTGTTGTTTACCAGAGGGGCCTTCTCCCACTGACTCATTGCAGCCAGAACAGCAGCCAGGTTGGTCTTCCTCTCCTCCTCGTACTCATCCTGGGAGTTCCTGATCAGATCTGTGTAGACGGACTTGCAATCGTTGTAGCGCTCCAGTCTGTACAACTAGGAGAGGAAGAGACAAAGTAAAAACCTGAGAGTATATGTTTTCCTTTCCACAAAATATCTAACACTACACATCCAGCCTCCAGGAATATTATATCTATGCTACTGGTCAGGAATCCTCACCACTTGACCATAAAGCTCCTTCAGCTTGTCAGTTTGTTCCGGAGCATTTTCAATGGTCTTCAAGGCGTTTTCCACTCGGTTCAGCCGGTACTCGCAGTACGCCTTCTCAAACACCACCTCACTGACGGACAAGAGAAAATAAAAAATGATCTCAGTGATGAAATGATGTCAAATCAGCGTTAAGCTCTAATTACAGCAGGAATTAATGTTGACCAAACACAAGAGGGAGAAGTTAATGTCAAGTGAAATAAGTGGTTGTTGTTTACCTGCCGAGCATCTTTGTGTGAGTGTTCATGACATTCAGAGCCTCTTTGAAGCTGCCGTTCTGAGTAAGGCAAACGATTTTACACTGAAGAGCCGTCACATCTTCCCTGTTATCCTGCAAAACTGTGACAGAAGATAAAACACACATTACAACACACTCAGTGATGCATGTTAAGGAAGAACAACAACACTGATTCAATGCTCTCCAAACATACATCACTTTAGTTCTTCTCCAGTTTTTGCACCACTTCAGTGATTCTGATTTTTTAAAACATTTCATTTGTGAAAACAGAAAAAGGTGATTTAACTGCAGGCGGGATCTGGTCTAGATGGAGTTAAAGATATAAATGAAATATAAGTTTCAGAAATCTGACACAAAGTTTTGCACCGTGTTTAACCTTCCTGGGTAAATGTGGATATACTGGTCTATACTGGTTATTTATCATACTCTTCTACATCAATCACTTGAATACTCTTTGCACAAGTGTTACCTCGTGTTTATTTAGAATTCACCAAAGAACTTTATCTATACTTCTATTGCTTACTTTTACAAAACAGTCAGTTGTAATATATTTGTATAATATCAATAGGAATCTTTATAAGAAGCATGATTTGATTAGAGGATAAAACACTTTGTTTGTTGTTTTAATCCTTTTCCATGTTTCCTCAGATGCAAAGAAGGAAAGAAAGTGAGTTTAAAATAGAGTTGAGGCTTTGCTCGGTTTTCCTTTCTCATCTAATTGACTAAATACTAGTTTAACTGCATTAAACCAGGATAAAGAGAAGTTTAAAGGTTCCTCCAGACTAGAGCAGCTCACTGGAAGCGGATCAGCTGCCAGCCTTGAGGAGCTAGCATCCCGGCTAGGGACACGTCAGTGGTCAGAGGAGCACGGAGGAGGTGATCCGAGGCAGAGCATTAAACCTTCTAAAAACAATAAACCCACAGGAACCAGTTTAAAAGGTCACTGGGACTCTGACGTGTGCAGCTCAGGGGAGAAGTTCGATCCACAAGTCGAGGTTTGAGAGGTCTTGCAGGAAAGCTGCGGTTAGCCTAGCCACATGCTAACAGCTGGCCCAGTGCAGCCCGCTTGCTTGCCCGGAGAAAAGCCCGGTTCGCCCGCTGCCTGGCCACAGCTCCGACACTGCTCGATGGCCACATGATCACCAAAGGCTCCTTACTTTTTGTCAGAGCCTTCAGGGCCCGGGTGTAGTCTCCATTCTGCCCGCAGCGGTTCACTTCGGTCCACAGCGAAGCCACGGACACTCCTCCGCTCGCCATCTTGGCCCGTGTGACGTTCTGGGACGAGCGGAAGTAGAACCGGGTTCACTTCCGGTTCAGCGAGATAAATCTTTTTTAATTGTAAATAAATTCAAACACGCAAATAGAAGTTTGAAGAGAGTTCATGAGGTTTTTCTTAAAAGTTATTTATGAAGTTGACATTTTTTAAATATAAAGTTTTTATTTTCCTTTGTCGCAGATTTACGGTGCGTTCATTGACACAATGAGATACCGTAAAAATGCAGCTCCGATCATCATTATCAGAACAATAACGTTACAATAATAAAAAAGAATATGGAAAGTGAAAAAAGTCAGAATGTGGTTTGGAGTCCAGAGTAACTGGCAGAAAATATCCATGTGCCTTAGCCTTTTAATTCTATTCCTATTAACTTCAGGTTTACACGTATGTACATATTTTGGCAAAATAAATCAAAGTGAGCTGTAAATACTGTACATTATACAAATTATCTACTTTCATAAGATTCATCTACCTTTTCTGTATACATACATCCTGTACATTGTGAGAGCATATTTGCAAACTACCACCATATGATTCATATACCTCATTCATACAGTATAAGTAACCTGTACGTTATTTGTTAGAACGTCTTTGCACTATTGTCTTCTGGTCTCATTTCCACCATATCTAAGTTGTATTAAAGGTTTTAAATCCAACCTTGCACATCTTGTTTCCTGTTGCACTTCTGTCTTGTTCAGTTTAACTCTATTTGCACATAGTAGATTATGTTTACGTCGCTAGTTTCTTATAGTGTAATGTTAATTGCATGTCTGCTTGTGTATTGTTTACACATACATGGCAAATATAGCTCATATCAATGTGGAAACTGTTGTGTTTCTTTTTAAAATATAAAGTCTTGACCTTATTATGTTATAATCTTGCCTTTAAAATTGAACTAAACTGAATACCTTTTATTATAATGATTTCTTTTTTATGCCATGGATTTAATTTTGTGAAGCATTTTGTCACCTAGTTTAGATTAAGTGCTACACAAATAAAGTTATTATATTCTTGTTATAATATCTCTATAGCGTGTGTATGACCGTGTCTGTGTGTAGAGTGTTGATATCTCCGCTGCAGGAGGCGGCCCCTGAAGGCAGCACGGCGGACCGGAGGGGGAAGTGTTGTCACTGTGTCTCCAGCTCGTCTCCAGCAGCCATGGCCGGGATTAAAGGTTCGATTCCCTTTCATTCACCCGGGATAAACCCCTCTTAACCCGGGTCCAGGGTTCCAGCAGCTCCGTTAGAACCAACACGTACACGAACCGGCGCGTTCTGCACGTTAAGCGAGCTAACCGGGTTTTTGTGTTAAGCTAGCTAGCAGCATATAGCATTAGCATGATGCTATGATGCTGCCGGGGCCATAGCGTCATAGCGTTAGCATGATGCTAGCACTAGCTTACCAATTAGCATGGTTATCAACAATTACACACATTCATACGAGCTGCTCCTTTAATCAGTGTTTAGTGTGTGAGAAACAGTGTTTAACAGGAGTGTGTCACAGCAGTGTGTGTGTCTGTGTGTGTCTGTGTGTGTTTGTGTGTGTGATTGTGACGCTGTGATTGATGCAAGTGGATTAAATCACTGTGAGCATCATCATCATCATCATCACTGTGGTTTCCTCTGCTGGTGAAGCTGTGAACATCAGCTGATTCCTCACATGATGCTCCTCAGGGGTCCTGCTGCTGCTAATGGGGGGGTGGGTGGTCCAGGAGGGGGGGGGGGGTCTGGGGGGTCCTGGGGGCCACACATGAATCAGACAGATGGTGTGTGTTGCTTTGTCCCTCATGATGATGATGATGATGATGATGATGATGATGATGATGATGATGTCTTCCCTCTGTCTGTCCTGCAGCTCTCATCAGTCTGTCCTTCGGAGGGGCCATCGGTCTCATGTTCCTCATGCTGGGATGTGCCCTCCCTGTGTACGAGTAAGTGCCAGCAACACACACACACAACAAACACAACAACACAACACAACATTGATCATGAATTAAGTTAATTCCCGATGAATAGCAGCATCAGGAAGAAGCGGGAAGAGGGAAGTGTGTGTTGACAGAAAGAGAAGAGTGAAAGTGAAACCTGAGTCTATTTGGTTTTCATGTCAAATGAAACTTACTGAGATATTATGGGATGTTCCTTCAACTCACCTGTTATAAAACCAGCGACACACAGAAGCTGTATAATTTGTTCCTCTGGTTGATGAAGCAGAACAAACCCTGAGTGGAAATAAGCTGCTGCGAGTGGCAGAGAGGTTTTTCATTGTTGATGGACAGATGATGGATATTTGCCTTTGCCAGATTATATTTTATAACACTGAATGTTCCAGGTCTCAGCTCAGTTATTAAGAATCACAGCCTCACAGCAACTTAGCTTTGGGTCCTGATGTAAATGGAGGAGAAATTAACAGTTTATACAATTACCACAAATCATCATTAAACTACCGCTGAGTCTCTCAGGAGCCTCTTGACAGTCAGCTTGTAATCCAGCCTTTGATGCACTGGGATCTGATCGATCAGTGGAATTCAAACAAAGGCTTTGTGTATTTGCAGCAGCC
>NC_083645.1:25436735-25504235 GCF_963576545.1 Limanda limanda | reverse complement strand
AATTCATTTGCCTGAATAATAATAATAATAATAATAATAATAATCCTTACAATTTCAATAGGGTCTCACCAGACACCTTTGATGTCTGTGCTCGGGCCCTAATTAACGGGAATATACGTGAATACACGGGAATAAACGGGAATAAACTGGAAATGTTGTGGGTAATTTATATTAACTGTATTTACCTTGTCATATACAGGCATAAATATAAACATTTTGTTTTGTCATAGGCTGATTTGAGCCCTGAGGAAACTTTGGGCACTTGACTATATGCTTCTGCATCGTTGTGTCATTCTTAACATAGGTCTTTGCACAGTATTTGCAAATGTACACAGCCTTTCCTTCTACATTGGATGGGGTGAAATGTCTCCCCACATGAGAGAGTGCACGTGGCATTGTTCTGTAGAATAAGATGAGAAAAAAGTTTGTAAAAAAAACACTAATGCAATGCCAGAGATATAAATAGTTAGCCAAACAATTGGAATCGTCTGTAAACATATTTTACAATTGATGGATAAATGAATGGAAATAGGCTAGATGAACAGATGAACAATCCTCAATAAGCATGCTAATATATTTTCCCCAGTAATATCATGGAAACTTACCTCACTAGTCCTGCACTCTACAGCAGGCCTCAATAGCCCTGAAAGTTTCCGGAAATTTACCGGAAACTGTCCACCCCTTTGCAACCCTACTAATAACACGCTGTACATGTGGGTTTATTTATGCCAACGCGCCGAGATCCTCTGTGAAAACTCTCAAGGACGTAAGCTGACAGAACCGAGGAAGGAGCTATGATTATGGATTTATTAACTCTGGGGTTTTCCCTCTCTCTGTGAATCTGTCAGAAATCAAATTCCATTAATGCCTCTCTGAGAGAATGTTACCCAGAATCCCTCAGGAGACTCCGCCCGGGCCCCACATCACTCACCGGGCCTGAAGGTGTTGAAACCGGGTGGGTGGGGTGGGGGGGGGTTGAAATTCCCATATCTGAAACCTCCACCTCTGAATTTCCGTCGCCCTCAGCTGTTCCACAATCAGCTCATTTATTATCTTACGCAACCTTTCCGAGGGACGGCGACTGAAAATAAACACGGCGCTTAGTGTTATACGGTAAAGTGACATTATCTGGAGTCTGGTATCTGTTATGGTGAAACCGTAATGACTGACGGGTACAGGCTACATGGAGGATGTCTTCTCACAGCCCATTAAGAGAGGTGAGGGATGGGACAATCTGCCGGGGCGGCTGCCGGGTCCGATCCAGACTCAGCCTTGTCCCTTAATTGCTGATAGAGTTATTAAAGGACGCCGGTGGGGAGACCACCAGGGTGGGTGGGATTATTGTCCCTGAATTATCACAGTTGCCTTTCAGGGCCGTGGAAATCCTCTAAAGGGCAGAGACTCAGCAGCACACAAGGCTTTTATCATCTTCCCACCGGGGCCCAGGGGATCCCCACTAACACCCACAAAGCAGCACATCAGTCTCCACACACACACAGACACACACACACACACACACACACACACACACACACACACACACTGAAAACACTAAGAATCACTTTATTTATGGATGAACCACAGTCATCAAGGGTCATGAGGATTATGTACTGCTTTCAATCCTGAGGTTTCACCTTGTTTGTTTAATAATATGTTAATAGTGTTATTTTAAATTGTTATAGCATCAAATAAATGGAAATTTGAACATACAGTGTTTCAAGAACAACGTAATGTGACAAACAATCTTTAAGAAAAATGTATTTGATGTGTAATTTGACATTTTAATTTGGTCCATGTCCCATCTGCTAACATGGAGGAGGAGGGGATTATAACCTATTCAGCAGTGAACCACTAACCGTAATATCACGGGGATGATTTACTGTTTTCAATCATGAGGTTTCACCTTGTTTGTATAATAATATGTTAATTGTGCTATTTTTAATTGTTATAGCATCAAATAAATAATTGAAAGTTTTCAGAAAGTTGAACATACAGTGTGTTAAGAACAACATAATGTGACAAACAACTTTTGAGAAAGATTTATTTGATGTGACATTTAAATTGGATCCAAGTCCCATCTGCTAACATGGAGGAGGCGGGGTTTATAACCTAAACTGCAGTAAACCACTAGCCGTCATATCACAGGGATGATTTACTGTTTTCAATCATGAGGTTTCACCTTGTTTGTTTAATAATATGTTAAAAGTGTTCTTTATTTGTTATAGCATCAATTAAATAATTTAAATTTTTCAGAAAAATGGAAACTTGAACAAACAGTGTCTAAAGAACGACCTTATGGGACAAACAACTTTAGAGAAAGATTTATTTGATGTGACATTTAAATTGGATCCAAGTCCCATCTGCTATCATGGAGGAGGCGGGGTTTATAACCTAAACTGCAGTAAACCACTAGCCGTCATATCACAGGGATGATTTACTGTTTTCAATCATGAGGTTTCACCTTGTTTGTATAATAATATGTTAAAAGTGTTCTTTATTTGTTATAGCATCAATTAAATAATTTAAATGTTTCAGAAAAATGGAAACTTGAACATACAGTGTCTAAAGAACGACCTAATGTGACAAACAACTTTAGAGAAAGATTTATTTGAAGTGACATTTAAATTGGATCCAAGTCCCATCTGCTAACATGGAGGAGACATGGGTTTATAACCTACACTGCAGTAAACCACTAGCCGTAATATCATCTATACATTTTTTTTAATTGTGTTATTTGTCCCACAATGCATTGCACACAAAGTACAAGCAGCAGAAGTTAAAAATGGCTCCGGGGCGTCTCAGTAAACCAGTGTCACAGTTTGACGGATGAGTGTCTGTGAGCGTCGTGTTTCTGCTGCTGCTGAAAAACACTCCGAGTGCTTTCATGTCTTATTTCCCAATTTCACAACCAGCGTTGTACAAAGCTGCTAGAACAGTGTATACAGTGTGTCTGTGTGAGAAAAGTGCGGATATGACATAAGCATCAAAAGCTCTCGTACAAACAAACCTCTGATACGTCTCCGGAGAGGACGGCTAAAATTAATAGCTCAATTTGATTTGAAGAGAGGGGTCACCTCCTTTTAGCCGAATCAAAAGTGATGTTTATTCTTCAGACTAAAAGGAAGCGCCGACTATTTATACACACACACAACTCCTGCTTTAGTAAAACCTTATTCCCACCGTATCCTGACAGACGTAAAGAAGAATGCAGCATTTAGACGTCAACCTCCCCCCCCCCTTTCTTTCTTCTCTTGGTGTCTGAGTTTTAAAACACTTCCCAGGACGGGACACATCTTTCCTGAATGAAGTAATGAGCGTTAAGGAGGAGGCCACTGCGCTCTGCGACCTCATTTCTTTCGCTCTCTCCCAAAACCGGCTGATGACTTAAACACACACGGATGGGTAGAATGGGTAGAAACTGCTTTCTCTCCCCCCCTTTAGCCAAACAAGGGGGAAATGCCTGGGAATTACCTGTTGGACCCCAAGAGATCTTGGCGAGCCCCCCATGCCAGGGCGAGAAAGGGGGCTGCAGTGAAAACACTCACTTTAACAAACAACAAAGACGGAGGCGGCTCAGGTCTCTGGGGCAAAATTCGCTCATTAATTCCACTTAGCTCGATTCTGCACGGTTCTCACTGAGTGACGGAGCGTCCCACAAAGACAGCATTGAGACATCTTCACTTCTGTGAGCAGGATAAGTTAGATAAGGCTCCGGTCACGCCGGTGGAGAAGAGGAACGGCGACTTTCAACACCGATTTGGCACCGGGAGAAGTTTTCCGATCCTTTGTGACGACTGAAAACTCAACAGAGAGAGAAAGTCCTGAACACACTTTTTCCGAATTAAACGCAATATGCCGTTACATCTGATCGCTGGAGCCAGATTTGCTCAGCTGGGTTAAGTTAACCATCAAAAAACGGGTCGTTGCTTTTTGAATCGGATCGTGTTGCCAAGTAGGACGACAGCCCGCAATTAATTATCAAAGGATGAGAAAAGCGGAAAAATCCTGGAGGAATAAGAGTTTTTCTGGGACGGTTTTCTCTGTCAATGGGCTGGAAAAGAAGAAAGAAGATTAGAAAAACAAAACGTTTTGGATGAGGGGATGCGTCACAGTTCATGACTCAACTTTCATTCACCCGAGTCATTTTGATAAGCGGCAGTGGAAACAACCGAGAAGGAAACAAAAGGCCTCGGAGGGATGTGACGTCTCCGCCTGGTGACACGTAATCTCCGCGGTTCCAGGTTGTGCCGCCGTTAGCATAGCAGCATTAGCGGCAGTAGCGGCGTGGTGGTGTGAGGAGAGAGAGCCCACCAGACCTTTAGCGCTCGCTCCAGCCTCGGATAAATCTATCTGACCTTATTCAATGAATCAGATGAGATGGTTTTAATTTGCCAAAACTTGAAACCAAGAACGAGTTTTTTTCCGCACCTCACAGAGGAAATATTTATGTTTTTATTTTGACACAAAGAAGCCAGAAGAACTTGTTATTTCACTATGTTTCTAGTTTCCCTGACTATTTTCAAAGTCTGTGCTCAATCAGTAAAAAAGTACTTAAAGTTAAAAGGAAAATCGTAGAGAATCAAATCGTATCTCAATTATGAAGCTGCGATTGTAGCGATGCAGAAATATGATACGCTGGAAAGTACCAGAAGCAATATTGACCTTATTCAATGAATCAGATGAGACAGAACTAGATTCAAGTCTCACTGTAGCAACATTATGTTGGAAAAGGGCTGGAAAAGTAGAATGTGGTGAAAAATACTGAATGATGCTCATTTATTCAGTTCTGTCAACAGCATTTATATGATTATGAAATGTTTAACCACATAAACAGTCGGGATAATGAAAAATATGGTTTTAATTTGCTGATAGGTGCCAATACGTGAAACCTAGACGTCCTCACACTGAGGAAATATTTATTTTTTGTTTTGACACAAAGAAGCCAGAAGAACTTGTTATTTCCCTATGTTTCTAGTTTCCCTGACTATTTTCAAAGTCTGTGCTCTGAGGACATTTCAATCAGTACAAAAAGTACTTTAAGTTAAGAGGGAAATCGTAGAGAATCAAATCGTATCTCAATCATGAAGTTGTGAATATAGTGATGCAGAAATATGACACGCTGGAAAAGTACCAGAAGCAATATTGACCTTATTCAATGAATCAGATGAGACAGAACCAGATTCAAGTTTCACTGTAGCAACATTATGTTTTAACAGACATTAATTAAAGATGGACGACACGTCTCCACTTCCTCCCATCGTCCAGATATGAAGACAAAATATCTCAAATGAAAGACGTCATATGTCACAGAATGATTATTTGGAAGTTTGTCGCCTGTAACTCTTGATAAGTACGTTTTAAACCTAAATCTGCCTGATTCTCATCAAACAGTTAGGGGGTTGGGTGTGTGTGGGGGGGGGGTGCTCGATCCTAGACTCACTACAGACACTGCACCACACAACTCGCCTGGCGGGCAAAGCTGTCAACCGCTCAGTCGACTCCCGGTCCGTCCCGCTAAGAGACAAACCAGCTACAACAACAGTCTGGAGCTGCCTTGGATCAGGAGGAGGAGCCAGGCCGCGGAGAGGAGAGGAGAGGAGTGAGGTCATCTCCAGTTAATGGCGTGGCGATAAGGAAGAAGGGTCCCGGGCATCGAACGGCTCGGTTTAATGAGGTTATCTCCACTTCTTCACAGGGTGGCGGCTGTGGATTTAGAGGCCGTTGATGAGTGTTTGACCTCAGCCTTCTGCAAAAGCTTCATCTCGTCTTCTTCTCAAGTCGGACCAGATATCTTCTGCCCGTTTCCGTGTGACCCACTTTACCAACTTTTGTATTCTTACCGCCGCCGACGCCGCCCTCCGCCCGCCCTCCTCTCCAAGGGTTTAACCCCGGGTCACCAGCAACTTCTTAATCAGTTCAGCACATGACCATTCCTTTTCAATCCCCACATACCAGGAGAGAAGCACTCCCTGATACAGTATATTACAATAAAGAGCTCAGGACCCCCAAAAAAAAAAAATCCAGGGACCATTTCCCCCCCGGATGAAAAGCCGGAGCCGAGATACATCAAGAGGGAGATTTGGGTGCCGGGCGGCTGTGGAAGCACTTCTCCAGCAAATCCACACTTCAAAAGGAGCCAGTATTAGACTGAGGGGGGGGCTGTGTGTGTGTGTGTGTGTGTGTGTAAGTGTGTGTGTGTGTGTGTGTCTGCCATGCCAATCCACTGTGGTCACCAAGAGGAAAGAGAGAAAAAGGGGGAGAAAAGCAAAAAATCTGACGGCACCCGAGACGTTAATGTGTGTGTTCTCGAAATTCTTTGAAGGGTCCGGGCCCGACTTTCAAACGGCGTAATGGTTACCAGTCGTCTTATCGGCGGTTTGATGTCTTAAACCCCCCCCACTACCCCCCCCACCCCCCAATCCCCCCCCAAAAAAACCTGGAGATCTCTCTCTGTCGACAATGCATGATTTCTGAGTCCTGATCTCATTACGTCTCTTTCAGGCAAAAAGTCGGAAAGATGGTCCTGAGGGCAGCGAGGACTTTCTGTCAAAGGATGGGGGGGGAGCGGGGGGGTAATTTCCTGGGTTAGCCCAAAGAGCCCAAAGGTCAGAGGTCGAAAAGCGCTTGGAAAAGGTTGGAGGCCAAGTCAGGGAGGAGGGGGTTAGAGTTCAGCCTCTCGTGGTTGTATTTCTTTTTCCTGCTCATAAAAATACCCACAGTGTCACCCCCCCGACACTCCCACCCCCCCGACAGTAACCAACAGCTAAACTCCCGGGGTCACCTTTTGTGCAGCATCGTCTCTGATCATATAATTCCTTCTGTTTGGAACGCTCTCCTCTAATGTGTGTGAGATTACAGATTAACCTGGGAATGAATAAACCTCAGGATGATGTCACGGTGATGACAAGGGTCGGATTTAATAAGATGATTTAAAAAAGTACGGGTCCCTGGACAGTGCCAGAGTTGAACAGGCAACCATTGTTTTATTTTATTAAGGCAATTGGAATTGAATTGAAGTAGAGTTAAGTATAACTAAGTAGAAATAAGTTACCCTCCTTTTAGACAGTGTCTGAATCCAGTCACGTGAAATACAAACACAAATACGGTGATGTTTATGGTGTTTATATTATATTGCAATTTGACACTGTTCACTGTTTTGCATCCTGCACTTTGCATTTCACTTTTTACTTCACTTTTTATATCTTTTATCTTTTATATACTTGTGTATAGATATGTTTATGTCTAAATAAATGTTACTTGGTATTAATATTAGAAAAAGTGAGTAAATAAGAAGTAAATAGTGAGTAAATATATATTGTTTTTCTTATGTGTGGTGTATTTATTGTGTTTTTATGTTTCTATGTTCATTATATGCACCAATAACCAGAGCAAATTCCAGGTAGGTGTAAACATACTTGGCAATAAATACCTTCTGATTCTGATTCTGATTCTGATTTACTAGTTTTACTATTTCAGTTCATTGCTCAGGCACCAAAACCTGGGATGTGATTCGGTCCAGTAGGAACCAGTTCCTGATTGGCACCGGGTTTCAGTTCTCAACCCTCGTGATGACAAGTCCGTTAAAGGTTTGTAGAAAAACAGATGAGGTCAGAGCACACACCTTAAAAAATTCTACACTTCATTCCTCTGCATCGAGTCACGTTTAAAAAAAAAAAAAAATGTTGGCAAGCGTTGGCAATATTTTAAGATTGTGTTTTGGAACAGGGGTGAGACAAATTATTCCATCGCTCACACGAGCTGGACGTCTGCCCAGACTGAGCCCACATGCAGGATTTATCAGGAGGGAAACAGATCCAGGCCTCGGTTCAAAGAGAAGCTCCGATAAGAGCGACCCGGCGACCTCGGAGTCCGGCCGCTGAACTACACACTCCGTCGTGAACTTGACGAACAAAGCGTTTGAGAACAGGAATGAATACATTTGTGTTTGAGACAAATTGTGTGTGTTTTTTCTTGGTGAATTTGTGTGGAATAGATTTAATCTGGTGAATTTGTCCAGAGGGTGAAAAGAGCTGGAAAAGTGGAATGTGGTGAAAAATACTGAATGTTGCTCATTTATTCAGTTCTGTCAACAGCATTTATATGAGGCTGAGATATTTAACCACATAAACAGTTCGGGATAATGAAAAATATGGTTTTAATTTGCTGAAAGGTGCCAATACGTGAAACCTAGACGTCCTCACACTGAGGAAATATTTATTTTTTTGTTTTTGTCACAAAGAAGCCAGAAGAACTTGTTATTTCACGATGTCACTAGATTCCATGACGTTTTTCAAAGTCTGTGCTCTGAGGAAATTTCAGTCAGTAAAAAAGTACTTAAAGTTAAGAGGGAAATCGTAGAGAATCAAATCGTATCTCAATCATGAAGCTGTGATTGTAGTGATGCAGAAATATGATACGCTGGAAAGTACAAGAAGCAATATTGACCTTATTCAATGAATCAGATGAGACAGAACCAGATTCAAGAGCAACATTATGTTATAACAGACAAGACCATAGACTGTATATAACACAGACATTAATTAAAGATGGACGAAGCGTCTCAACTTCCTTCAGATATGAAGACAAAATATCCCAAATACAAGACGTCATATATCGCAGAATGATTATCTGGAAGTTTATCGTCTGGAACTCTTGATAAGTACGTTTTAAAGCAGATGTTCTGGAGGAGCAGTGGTTTCGGATCGATCCTGAGAAAACACGTACTGGGATAAGTAGTTCTCAACTGGGGAGGGATGATGTGGTTCGAACATCCCAGCAAGAGGTCGATATTGACTTCCTCCTCCTCAGCACGTACAGGAGGACGAGCGCCCTCCTGCAGATGAAGATGACAAACCGCCGCTGCACTCGGAGGCAATAGCGCCCGGGGGGGGGAGAGAGTGTCAGGGGTCAGGGAATGAAACGGCAACACCTCTGCAGCCACTTGACAGGATGAAGAAAGAGCGGGAGCTCGGGGGTGGCGCTGGTTGTGTGAGAGAGGGTGGGAGCAGCACTTGAGGCCAGAAGGGAAGACACAAGCCTCCCGGCAGCAGCAGTCAGAGGCAGGAGGGACACAGGGGCTACTGTTCCCATTCAGCTCTTTGTCCACCCAGCCATCTCTTGTTTTTCCTCGGCAAACCGACGGCACAATGAAGGCGGCGTGCTCCCCTCCCCTCCGGCAAAGGGCTGTCAATACCGGACCTATCAGACCCTGAATGGGCCAAATCAGCCTTCCCATGAAAATCAAGTCAATGACCTGCTTCCCCTGGCTCTCGCTCTCCTCCTTGTGAAGTGGCTGACAGCTATAATTTCAATAAGTGAAACAGAGGGAGAAAGAGAGCGAGAGGAGAGAGTAATGGAGAGAGAGAGGGAGCGAGAGAGAGAGGGAGTTCTCTCACATGTTGCTGAGGGGACTCGGCCACAGACTCGGCATCCTCATATAAAATGCATTAATTCCTTCGCTGTGAGCTCAGCGTAAATGATTCGATTGTGGCCGATTCGACATAGTTTTTTATCCCGAGCTTCCCTCAAAAAAAAAAAAAAAAGAAATAAAGAAATAAACACGATGCCGGGAATGCTAAGACAATTGTGAACCAAACATTTAACTTCAGCCTTCTGACCCAATCAAGTGGAAGAGAAGACGGGCTTTGTCCACGTCGGCCCATCCAAGAGAAGTTAGGAAAAGGGAGGGAGGGGAGGGGAAGGAGGGGGGGGTGGAAGAGGAAAAGAAATGTAAAGATTTTGCCAAGCTTTTGTCACGCCTTAAGGACTGGCTTAGTCAATTGCTGTCAGATCAAGAAGACAGAGAAAAACAGCCGTGGTTGCCTTATATAAAAAAAAACACCTCCTCTCGCCGCCAAGTCGGGAGAGTTCCCCAAAGACGGAATTACACAGTTACTTTTAAAGGATTTGCATTTAAAAGATTGCGTCCCGGACCCTGAATGCGGGTCACTTCCCCCCCGTGACCATGGAAACACTGGAAAAGGTGGAAAATTCAGTCCGCTGAACTTTAAACGACTTTATTAAAGTGTCACTAATCAGACGTGAAAGACACAAGGTTTTAGTGTTTGGGCAAACGTACAGAAAAACGAGAAAAAAAAAAAGCTTAATGACCTGTTAAGAGCATTACTCTGAAAAGCCTTGTTGATGTCCCCCCGGTCCGGGATAAAGAAGGGACCACATCAGGGAATGGGGGGGTGAGGGGTGGAAATTAATGCCACAAATATTCCAAGAATTCAACTCGAGCTTTGTGTGGTGGAATTCTGATGTCAAGGCCAGCAGTGTTATAACAACAATCCTCTAATAACTCCTCATTTTCATACTGATTTAAGTGTTTCTACATTAAAAACTCAGAACATCAACGTCTTTATGAAAACTCAGATTTCTCAGCGTCTCATCCAGGAGACAACGGAGGGATCTGAAGAGTCTCCGAACCCGTGGAGATGTAATCTAACAATTCCTCCAGATTACAGATGATAAACGTTTGATTCAGAAACATTCTGGCATGCAATCCCCCCCCCCCCCCCCCCACCCCAAATTCCTAAGCAGAAAATTGCTTCGATTACTGCGTAATGGGATAACAACCCCGAGAATAATCCCTCGCTAACAATGTCGAGGTTTGAAAAGACTCCTGCGAGTCCCGGTGTCTGCCAGCGGAGCGCCGGCGTTCTCCAGCCACCGGCCGGCGATGTAATCTCAGCTCAATGGAGACCGGGTGAGAAAGAGAGAGAGAGCGAGAGAGAGCCTTCCACGCCGGGGGTTCGATCCCCTCCACCCGCTGGTCCACCCAGACAGGAATGATAGACCTAATTTAAAATTCAACACTTCTTATGATTGCAGAGGATAAAAAAAAAAACTCCAAGAAGACAAGAAAGGTTCTGGAGGGGGGGGGTGAAGGGTTGTTGTTGTGGTATTGGGGCGGATGGGGGGGGCGGGGTGAATTAGCATCGGTGCTACAGAATAAAAAAAAACCCGCCTCTGATCTCCGCGGCTGGTCCTAATCATATACACGCCAAATGAATCGTCCCGGGACTTCTCCCGAGTTCATTTCAATGCAGCATTAATTAGAGCCGGAGCGAGATGATGTTTGCAGATCAGCGGAAAAAACAACAATGTAAACAACTCCGACAATGGGGTTATGGATGCAGGCGGGGGGGGCTAATTTGTGTCATGATGCTATTTGATTTTGAGAGATTAATGAGAGGGGAAAGAAAAAACACTTCTTTTTTGAAGATGAGAGGATTTTCCAAATGATGAGGAAGAGATGTTGGTTCTCATTTTGTCTCCTTGGCGTGAATCCTGAATAATTAGGATCAGGAAGCAGCAGCCGCTCGGTTTCACTTCGAGCTGCGGAATCAAGAGTGAAGCACCAGCGTCATTCGGTTTTATTACTTCTGTCTGAGACTGATTCCAATATCAGGGCCAGAAAGATGTTTAACGACAATGATGCAACCAGCAATCATCGAAAAAGACTTTAAGAGTTAACGCCCTGTGGTTGAACGTCTCCGCCAAACCAGCCAGTCTACATATCTGGTTTCCAGACTCATTCTAACCTTTGACCTCAAAATCCAATCAGCTCGTCTTTAAGTCTAAGTGACGACTGGTCAAGCTGGAACTTGAGATATCATGTCCGAGAGACCAAATACACGTGTGAAGCCTCCGTGACCTTGACCTCAAGACCTCCAAAATCTAATCGGGTAATCCGGGAGTCCAATCCGAGCTCTTAAGATAACATGTTCACTTTTGTGAGGTCACGGAAACCTTGACCCTTGACCTCCACACTCTAATCAGGTCAGGAGCGATTGGGGGAACGAGGTCCTGTCGATACATGCACTCGACCAATCAGGAGTCAGTCTTCAGCTGTCAACAACAGGACTCTGCTTCCTCCCACGATGCAGAAATTAAGCCAAAAAATCCCTAATATCAACGCCGCCATTTTGTGCCAATGATGTCATAGGAGCCAGAGTCTGTCTCACCAAACATATCATAAACATAAACACTTGAACATATCAGTGTACATATATACAAACTACCTAAAATGACAGAAATCATCTTTGAGAAAAAGGGTTTTCTTTTTAGTCTCATGTCTCATCCACTAACATGGAGCAGACGGGTTTGGGACCTATACCACAAGCAGCCACCAGGGGGCTTTCAGGAGGATTTGGCTTTAGGGGAACCATCACGTCCCATGTCTTTATATAGACTCTAAAGAATCAACTTATACTTTGATATGTATAAATGTATTTTAGGTCTGAGAGGGAAAACATCTCGACTCCAGCTGAAGTGAGTCAGTCGCAGCGTTTCAGCTGAAACCAGTCGCACACATCTGGACTTCAGATCAACAACAGCAAGCGACAGTGAAGTGAGTCAGTTAAAGTCAGAAACCACAACAGTAAACTGCACCAGAGGAAGCGTGGAGGTTCGGTGATAATTCTCCGTGGCTTCATCGGTCACGTGATCGATGACGACCATCGATCGGATCTTTGAAGATCATCGGATCCTTTGTTTTCTGAGCTCAAAACCTCAACACACAGCTGGAAGCAATGACTTTTATAGCTCATTAGCATTAGCCGTAAATTATGTTGTGTTTGGGTATTTTGTTCGCATTGTTTTTTCATCATTATCCTTTATTATTCTTGTGTAATTGTTTCCATTCTGTATCGGAGGGTTATTGGAAAACAAGTTTTGCTTTCTTCACCTTCCCGGAGGAGGTTATGTTTTCACCCCCGGGTCTGTTTGTTTGTAAGTACAACCACACAAAAACCGCTGGACGGATTTCAACGAAACTTGGTACAAGGATGAAGTAAGGGTCAAGGAAGAATCTATTGAATTTAAAAACATCTTAAACATGCAAAATGGGCGTTTTCCAATACATTTACCATTTTCCTTGATTTTAAAACATTCAGGGATCTGATATCTACGAATGTACGACATTAAATACATTTGAAAATACACATTAAAAAGTATCACAAAAACCACTGGAGGGATTTCAAAGAAACTTGGTACAAGGATGAAGTAAGTGTCAAGGAGTAATCTATTCCATTTTTACAAAAAAATCTACATTTTTTACATGCAAAATGGGCGTTTTCCAATATATTTACCATTTTCCTACAGAACAATTCATGGACCTTGATTTTAAAACAATCAGAGAACTGATATCTGCGAATGTAGAATGAATTCGTAGATATGAAATGAATCTACACTTTGTGCAACTTTTTTGAGAAAGTTGTAGCTACCGAGTGATACTTCTAAAACATGACACTTCCCACAATGCATCACTGTTTGGATACTGATAGACAAAGGTTTTTAATGTACGACATTAAATAAATATGAAAATACACATTAAAAAGTATCACAGTCCGGTAAAACTCAATAATATGTTAATCTCTGAGAGGACAAAGTGATGAAGGTGTGACAGTGAGAGTCTGAACGCTTCATGAACAGAGCCGCAGAGCGCCGGCCCCCCCGCTGGCGGCCGGGCGAGGGACAAAGAGACGACACCGCACTGTTTTTACGGCCCGGCCTGCAGCGATGCATGATGGGAAGTAATAACCACATCATTACCAACAGCGCCTCGGCCTTGTCAGACGTCACCGGGAGAAAGGAAGCAAGCGGAGTTCACGCTCGGGGGGGGGGCCGTCAGTCCGCCGCGCCACAACATGTCAACGTGCTCACACACTGTACGCACAAACATTGATCCGCCCGTGATGAAACACAATCGCGGGCTTCTAAAAGAGGAGTCGACACACAAACTCACTGACACACATAAAGCCGGTTGTTCGGCTGCCAAGACGAGAGGCAGCGCTTCCGCTCAAGTGCTGCCAAGTGGGGGTCAAAGGTCACGTGATCCAGTGGGAAGAGTCCTGAGAGTGTGTTGCTCTCCAGTGGATCCCTCACTCATTATCACAACACATGCATCAAGTGGCGTGAAGCCTCGTGTGTGAGTCTGCGAGTGGAGGGATTAGCGCCGAGCTCGCTGGCGTGACTGAGGGCGGCGGCGGTTTTGAGGGGGAAGACGCACACACACACACAGACACACACACACACACACACACAAAGACATACAATCCACAGACACACTATCCACAGACAGATCTATTTCCTTACTCACACACGAAAGCTTCTCTTCTCCTGCTCCCTCTTTCTCTCTCGGTTATAATTTGATTAATTCTGTACAGTTGCTGATTTAATAAAGTAATAATAAAACTTGAAATAAGAGTAGAATTCAATATACAGCAAAGGGTTTAGTAAAGTTTGAGTTGCTTTCAGGATTTTGTGCAACTTTTTTGAGAAAGTTGTAAATACCGAGTGATACTTCTAAAAACATGACACTTCCCACAATGCATCACTATTTGGATACTGATAGACAAAGGTTTTTAATTGGTTCCAGTGATGGAAACATAACACCCGCTAATTACTTCTTTAGTATAGCAGCGTAGAAGCTGATGATGCACAAATTAGAATATGATGTCCCTCCACAGTGTAGACAATTAACAGGAAACACTAAAAAACAGAACAGGCCAATCCTCTAATATCTTAAAAGCTCATTATTGTGATGTCACAGAGGTATCGGTGAGTCCTGCGACCCTCCCGGGGGTCACGACCCCTCGTTTGGGAACCACTGGTGTAAGTGATCGTCCTGATTCAAGCAGATAACGACCCGTCAACGATATATATCTGCTCACCCTGCGTGTGGAACCATGAGAGCACGGCCACGTCATACCGATCCGTCTGTCCGACCACAACAGCCAAGTTTAGACAAAGTTTGGGATGATTCATTTTTCAGTGGGTTGTTTTTTTTTATTCCTCCTCTCGCTGAGCTACGTGTCAGAGCCAGAGGCGCCAGGCAGGAGAATATGAAATGAGGAGAGGGCGCCAAGATTTGTTGGATTGTGCAAAAAAAAAAAAAGAATGCAGGAGTGGTGCTGTTTAAGTCTGAAGGCATGTGCTGTTATAGGAAGGCAAGCATGTGAGCAGGCACGCACACACACACACAGACACACACACACACACGTACACAAACAATGCATACAAAGTGGAAATAGCTCTGGGTATGAAAGCACAGACCGTGGAGTCCACTGCGAGGACAACACTTTGTGAAATTACACCTCGACATCGCAGCACAATGGAGGCTGAGATCAGGCCACATCACCCGGCTGTGTGGAGGAATCTCAGCGGCTTCAGGAACAAAACACACACAAAAAAGAGTAAGAAACAGCACGTTGTGGACGAGTGTAATCGAAACCAGAGCAGCCGCTTTCTCTTCTGCCATTTAAGAGCTCAAAGAGTCAGACTTTCCTTTCGCTTGCAGCTTGACGTATCACCAACTTTAATAAAAACATAACTTTTGTCTGACAACGGAGCCAAGCCGGGCAGCTCAGGTACTCCGGATCCCGAGCGGGAGCCTGGGTCACGTGGACCCGAGCCGCACTTCACTGCCCAGATCGCTCCGGCAGCTGCTTCCAATTAAACCGGCCCGAGCGAGCGAAGGAGGGGAGAGGAAGGCCGCGCTCACCAGAGTGGTTTGCTATCCGGAGCCAGGACTTCTCTCTGCTCTGTGTTTCTGACAGCGGATCAGTTGTTGGGAGATTCGTGTAAACACTCTGTTTGTGTTTGCCTTCCGAGGGGCCGGGCTCCGCTCGCTGCCACGCAGAACCGAGCATACACAGAGAGCGAGAGAGAGGGGGGGGGATGTTGCAAGGAGACTTGATGATATTTTCACAGAAGAAACCAAAAAAATACTTTCGGATTATTGCCTTGGAAACAGAGGAGCCCGGTGCCAACACGGGGCTCCAGGAATCTCCCTGAATGAGATAATAATCCCCCAAAGTGCGGCTCGCGCTCGGCCCTTATTGTCTCGGGGACCACGAGCTCCTCCCCCCGGGAGCGTTCCACCGGGCTACGTGCTCCGACCACCACGGTATAAAGACGACCCATGGGAGGAGGATGTGTGCGGCCAATTTAAATGAGGCTGGGGGGGGGGGCTCGTGCGCTGGTTTTCTGAGGCTTTGTAAGATGCGTCACAGCCGTCAACACCTGATGAGAAGCACCTGTCTGTTCAGCAACAGCTTAGGAGGGAGTTTCACCTAAATCCTCAACAAATACATAAAGCAAGTGATGCACAGCTTGTTTTATTTGGCCTGTTTCGCAGCCTCCATTGTACGGGATCCGATGATATATCATAATGCAGAGGAATAAACCAAAAAATGTCTTTATAAGTGCACCCAGAGGAACATGAGAAAATATTGTTTCTTATGGTGAACTGATCCTTTAACCACTCGAGCTCTGGTTTCTCCTTTTTATTTCCCCCAAGGACGTTTTTAAGTTGTAAAAAAGGGATTCAAACCTTTGGTGTATATGCTGGAGTTTAGTGTAGATGAGTATATATACATTTATATATCACCTGTTCCAGCTCTTCATTCAAATCCTTCTATAACATTGCATTAGATGGGAAACTTGTAACTTTTCCCCAGAGTTTGCCTTGCAGGAGATTGTGTTCCTCACAAACTTCCCCTCTGGAATATTTCAGGAAAATAATCGGTGCGTGTGAAAGCAGCTATGATCACATTGGAATAAGTCGTCCTCTGCTGAGTCAACAGGGTTTTTAAGAGCAAATAACGGCACAAGATGACTTTACAGAGAAATGATTGGAAAACAAAAAGCCACAAATATTAGAAATCAGCTGAGAAAACCCATCAAATCCCAGGATGTAGGTCAGAGGATCCTCGGCGTCCAACAAGCTGTCACAAGAGGAGCAGGAACAGATTCACCACTGACACTTTCAAAAACCTAACAACTAGCATCCAGATTAAATACCGGAAAGTCAAGTCACGCTGGGACATTTTCAGAGCCCGAAATCTTTCAATACTCAAAAATCAAAACCAGCTGCTGATCGACTGCGGTTTTGGCTTTTTGTGTTTCCTGAGTGAGGACCTGCACGGCCGGACCAGTTCTTTCCGAGCTTGAAAAGTAATAATCGCAACAACAAAGTTTGAAAACATTTTTAAAAAGAACAAGTTCCACTGTTAACTCACAACGGGGTTAACCTGGTAACAGAGTGGGGGGTGGGTGGGGTGGGGGTGAGCGGCTCATGGAAGAGCAGGAGCTGCAGAGGATCTTCCTGATGGAAAACTCATAAAATAAGAGGGGAGATAACAATAACAGCGGCTCTGGCTCTCTGGTGCCAGTCTATCTTTGCTTGTCTCTTGTCTCTGACACTAAAGCCTCCACTCCGGCTCTCCCTCGCTCAGACCTCATCGCCGACCCCCCCCCCTCTCTCTCTTTCCTCCCTCTCTTTCCTCCCTCTTCTTCCTCCCACCATCTCCCATCCAGCTCCTAAATTATCTGTCCGAGCTGTGGGAGATACCCCTTCCTGCCCGGGGTCGCTTGTCTTACCACAGGCTGGCGGGTGGGGGTGGGGGTCGGGGGGGGGAGATGAGGTGTGTGTGTGTGCGTGTGTGTGTGTACGTGAGAACAGTGCATACGAAGCAGAAACACACAACCCCTCTCTCCTTCTCGTTTGATGTCCCAGGGGGAGGGAGGATCTGCGGCCGCACTAAATGTCGCTCTGGAAGGTGCCCGGTGATGGACGGCCGGCGGGAAGGGCGAGCAAGCTCTCTCTCTCTCTCTCTCTCTCTCTCTCTCCGGTTTGTTTGTTTCGGGGACAGGTCGACGCGGCACCACGGTGATGTCAGAGGAACAACAATTGGAAATGTGCGTCTCTGCATGTGGATGTGTTTGAGGAGTTTGTTGATGCAAAGTCACGTGGAAGAACAAATCATTCTGAAGCTGGGATCCATTATTACAGCCGAGGAGCCGGGGCCAACATCAACCCTCCGCTCTCTCGCTCTCTCTCTCTATCTCTCTCTCTCTCTCTCTCTCTCTCTCTCTATCGCTCCAACTCCCTTTGTTTTACAAGGGAAAGTAGTGGAACATTATTTTTTCCCTATAAGCTGGACACACTCGGTCATATCTGACGGTCCCTTCCCAGTCGGAGCTCTGCAGAGGAGAGAGAGCGCTGGAGGAAACCTGGAGGGGATGTGGTCAAAGATCCCGCCCCCCCCCCCCCCCGTACAATCACCTGATCGCTCAGCGCTACACAATCAACCCGGCTGTGGTCGGGTGACTGGAAAACTTGGAAACTTCAGATCACAGCTTCTGACGGACCGCTCTGATTGCACTTGAAGAAATCCCTCCCTCCTCCCCTCCTTCGCGCTACAAAACGGCGAGCGGCTCCGAGTTTGATCACGTCCGAGAAAGACCCGCCCTAAAGTGAGGCGTGTCAATCAAAGTCACAGAACGAGAGAAATGACGTGAAAACAAACGCAAAGATGCAAAACTCTGCAAAGCTTAAACAGCTTCTTTCATTATCAAAAATAACAAAGGGGCCCAAAAGAAAAAGGTTTAAAAGTTTTGGGGACAGTGAAGCTCAGAGGTGAAAGAGTTCCTCCTTTAATACTCATGTAAGTTCCCGTTATAAACACAACTTAGCGGCAGACCGAGTTCAAGAATAGAGAGTGTAAATAAATTGGAGTTTCAACCTGTTTAGAGAAGCAGCAGGGCGGAGTCACCACAACTGGACAATTCACTTTGCCACAAGAGACGAAAAAGCATGAGTGCGACAAAGTTAAAACGATCCCGAGGTAATTTACAGGATTTCGACTTTGGTTTACTTTGACTTAAATCTAACAAATCTGTTAGTAAGAGTTACTCCACAGCCGGGAATCAAACCTAAGAACTGCACCGACCGAAATGTGACTAAAGCTGGAACTGAACCTGGTTTAGAAACATGATCTTATTCATTTAATATTTAATCACAAAGCTCCTCATCTTAATCAACTTTACACTATTTCATGAAGAAGAATCCTCGATAGAATCCTGTTTTTTAAACATTTAAAAACTTTTGCCTTTGGGGAAATTCATGTTTTTAAGACGCCACTTCTTTCTTAAAACAAGAGCAATGAGAAATTTGAAGTCAGTCGATGTTTAACAGGATAAAAACTTGTATATTGATTCAGCCACAGCAGATAAACGTTAATTTCTCATGATTAAATTAAATATTTCCCTGTTTTTCTTGTGAATTATCAGAAATACTCTATATTGGGAATATTGGGAACCAGCGTCCACCATCATCTGTGATGTTTATCACTGACTCTCAGAGCAGCTGTGACGTGTGAAATGAAGAAATGAAGGAAAGTGACAAACTAAAACTCCAAACTCCCAAAAGCATCAGCATCAAAGAGATGTGATGAGTCACATGACAGCAGGAGAGCAGCTCAGTGGTCACAGGTGAACCACATGAGGGCGGAGCCTCTAATCACAGGGCTGCGTTCAGCTCAGACGACACGTTGCTCCAAGTTTATTCAAACCTAAACAAGGTTTGGGATTCGGAAGCTTTGCAGCTGTGGCAGCAGAGAAAGTAATTTGATGGAAAAGCTGAGCAGCAGCAGAAAAACTCATCCTGTTTAAAATATACATTATATACAGAGATCTGTCACGCCCACAAAACAAGAGAGAAGGGCCTGCTCTGCCAAAAACTACAGATCCCAGAAACCAGAGCAGAGATTGAACGTATCCCAGTACAGAGGCAGGAAGTGAAGGTAAGTGATTTCAAAATAAAGCAGGAAATAGTAAACTCAAAGTCCAAAGACCATAAATTCAGATACATGACTTTTCAAATTAAATAAAAAGTCAAACCACTGATATAGATGTAGAGCAGCTCCAAAAAAGACTTAAGCTCCAAAACATTTCCTTAAATATCTCACAACCAGCAGCAGAATCACAACAATGAATCAGGTGTTGTATTAAAGTTGTGTTGACAAACTTCTCACCTTGGTCATGACTAATCTAACAGAATTTTTGTTTTTACATAGGCCTGGAGGATATGACCCGTAAATAATATAAAGATAAAATAATTTGATATCGATAATCATCATGATAAATGTCACAATATAACTTATTTTTTGCTCCTGAGTGAAGATTGTGGTATTAAACTCTTTTTTATGAGCAATATAGCAATATAATTATGTACTATATACAATTATACTGAAATATTTATTGATATTCTTTATTTCCCAGCCCTATCTTTGCACATTATTATCTGCTTATTAATGCAGCGTCTCCATCGGTAAAATATTGAAAGTGACTGGTGAATTGTGGGAATTCACAGCGTCTGTGGCTCGTGGCCAAAAAAGAGAAAGTTGGTGTTGCTCCTTCATTCCTATGACACTTGGCTGAACTTTACAGAACACGGCACGGCACAACAATATGACCCCGGCCGTGACCCCGGAGCCACGAGGTGGTCGAACGTGCACCGTGCCAGTCGCCGCTTCCTTCTGATGAGAACCACGTCGGATGCGGTGAAAAGACCGCAGTGTTTTACAGGCTTCGTAGAAAAGCACAAAGCACCAACACGTTAATATTCAACTAATGTGGTCTGACGAGCTGCCGAGAAGCCGTAAGAGCTCAACACTCAAAAAACAACTTTCAGAACCAAGACACGCTCGACCACAACTTAAGTGGGAGAAAACAAACATGAACAAAACCGACAAAAACTTCTGACTTCATTAAAACTCAGTTTGAATCAGAAGAATAGAAATCACAATGTCCAATGATCTTAATTGACAGAAGCATAATCATAATAACATAAATGGATCTGAATTTAACATTTCCCTGCATTTGACAAGGAATTTGAACTTGTGGTCAGTGTGTTAATGTGTGTGCGTGTGTGTGTGTGTGTGTGTGTTTGTGCACGTTTGTGTGGTTTTCTGGCAGCGTTCTTCTCACATTGAATCTACGCAGGACCGAATGTTTACCCAACTTTTATGGCGATTGTCTCATAAAGCGCTGGGACAGAACCCGGCTCTCCACAGCACCGGCTCAGCCGCAGGTCCCCCCCCCCCCAGCGACCACCTCCCAGCGACCACCTACCAGGACGACCCCCGGCAGATGCGTCACCTCCACGATGACCATTGCAAAGCGGCGTGTCGAGGCAGATTACAGCATGAATTACGACACTGGTTACGACCGGGACATGTGCACGAGAAATGACGTAATGCAAAATATTGCAATTAGACCATGAATTACAACACAGGCGGATGCAGTTGGTTCTGCATCGCTCCTCGGCCAGCTCTTGTAAAATTCTGCAGAGTGTGGAGATTTAATTTGAAGCTTGTTTATGATTGAAATAGATTTTAAAGCCAAACAGTGTTCGACCTTTCTCTGGAAAAACTGCACTCATCAGAGTTCTTCTCCCAAAGATACACAAAGAAACACCAGCATCCGTATCCTATCGCCCGGACATACGTGACCTTCTCCTCCCCTGGATGGATTCACAGGTTTTATATTTCATTTTGTCCTCTACAGGCACAACAACGCCGCCTCGGATGTGCTGACTCATCACATTTTCACTCCCAGGTTCAAGTTGGAGGAGTTCCAGCATCGCCGAGACACGGAGGAAGAGAAAGGAGGCAGCGAGTGTCACACAGAGGAGTAAAGAGACTTTGAAGTTTTGTTTTCATGAATCAGACGGATACACAACACACAGAGGGAGACACAAACATCTGCCCAAAGACACCGAGGATGGATGGAAGAGGAGGATGGATGTGACGGAGATTAGAGTATCCGCGGCAACGGAGATCAACACTCATTTCTACATCTGACTCATCCGACTGTGATGTGCTGCCACCTCCTCAGGACGTGATCTGCAGCCCTGGCCTCCTCCTCCTCCTCCTCCTCCTCCTCCTCCTCCTCCTCCTCCTCCTCCTCCTCCCCATGTTCCCTGGCTACTACCCCTGTTCTGGCACCTCCACCACTCCTCTTCCTTCATTCCCACAACTCCCAATAACAGCGTCTGACACGTCCAGAACCCTCCCAAAAAACATGCTTTTCTTTGCTCAATCTCACGAGTCCACACAGCTCCGCCGGCTGACGGGGGGGCATCCACACACACTCCTAAACCTGCCGAGGCAAGACGCTGGCACAGACCAAGAAACAACAAAAAGTCTCCCGAACTGCGGTCGGGCCGGCGCAACACTTTATCTGCGAAGGCAAAACAAAGGAAGGTCCCGTTGAGCGCTGGGACTGTGTGTTTACTTTCAGAGGAGAACAATGCTCTGCAGGAGGAGGGGGTGTGGGGGGGGGGGCAAGGACTGATGTGGCACTTGAGGGACGAAAGAAAAGGAAAAACAAGAAAACGCTTTCTCTGTTGAGAAAACAGTTGTAGAAGTTCGTTTGAGTATGAGGAGGAGGAGGAGGAGGAGGAGGAGGAGGAGGAGGAGGAGGAGGAGGAGGAGGAGGAAGAGGAGGGGGAGGAAGAGGGGGTGGAAGAGGAGGAGGAGGAGGGGGAGGATGAAGGGTGAGAGCAGAGAAGAAGAGAAACAGAGACAGCTGACGTGACAGGGATCTCATCTCTGTGATGTCTTTATCATTCTGGCCTTTTCTTCTCAAGGAAAATCTTTGTATGTATAGAAGCAAAAATGTAAAAATGTAAAGTGAAAAGTTTTGCAGTGTTTTTGTGAATCATACAAATTAAAAGTTGATAACATGAGCAACAAACATATTAGAAATGAAATTCAAATCCAAAGTGATAAAATGAAATAAAAAGACAAGGTTATTATTTTCAATAGAGTCTCAGTGATGGGAGGATCAAACTTGTGATACATATGACTACAACTTTCAAACTATATTCATTTCCTGAGTCCACTGAGAGTAAAGATGCAGATTAAACTGGAAACTTTACACTTGTTCATTCAACGTTTCAAATTGAAGATGAAGCTGCATGTTGAAAAATTAGCGTATGAAATAATAACACAGAGCAGAAACTTTCCCTTTAACAGAGGAAACATCCAAATATGACGCAGGCCTGGAGACACCTGCTGTCACAGAGACGTCTGCCGTTCAGCGTGAGGTATTTAGCAGCGGACAAAACAGGAAGTGACGAATCAAAACATGACGTGAAATGAAAAACATCCTCCGTTAAACTCTGGATTTTATCAACAATGCAGGAATCTGTTGCCAGGAATTGTTTTTTTACTGCATCTTTCCCCCACAGGCAGTTTCTCAGAGAGATTCTTGGGTAATGAAGTCATTGCAAACAGCTCCGAGGAAGCTTCTGAAGTAAAAACACCCAGATACCATCGTCTAACTTCCAATAAGCTGCTGCAGGAACCCCCCCGCTGCACATCACACCTCATCCATCCCCCAGATGTGACACAAAATGATCTCAGCAGCAATCAGAGATACCTCCAAGATCAGCACGTATCCCAGAATCCTCTCCTCTCCACAGCAAAGAGTTGTTTGAGATCACCCCCTTCGATAAAGCATGTCCAGCCAAATTCTCTTTGTTTCCCCAAAAAAAACACATCACACATGGTGCAAAGCGGAGGGGAAGGGAAAATACCAGCTCTCCCTTATGCATCCAATCAATGGGGGAGAATGGGAAATGGAGAATGTGAAAGGGTCACAACCCCGGGGAGGGAAACGATCCCCCAGTTGCTACCGGGTACACGGTGTGTAAACAGTGAACTGGAAAAACATTAGTCTAAGTCTGGAGGTTTACACTATTGTACCAGTGAGCGCTTTGAGGCTCCTCTAACACAGGAGGAGCCGAGAGCACGAATAAGTGAGAGCCGGGCTGCATTTCTAAATGTGGAAGCTCATTTATCCTCCTTCCAGGTTTTCACTCTCACGCGTCTCCGAGTGGAGAGAGCGGCTCCTGCAGCCAGGTGGGCCGGTGAAGCCATCTCTCCTCCGGGGTGAGAAAGTTCAGACTCATGAGCATGAAACCAATCCGGAGTCTGCAGCTCTGGAACCCGGAGCAGCTACGAGCAGCGTTCCACTCTCTCATTAGTCCGACCGTGGAGTCTGCAGGAAAGCAGATTGCCATCTTTGGCTGCAGGCAGAGTGAGAGAACACTTGATATTCCCACTTGGGCCCCCCCCCCGAGCAAACTTTTAAGTTAACTTAGCTAACACGGTTTTGCCAAGTAATCCTTGATTTCAATAATATGCGAGTGTGTCCCTGAATAACAGATCGCTGGGTTGGATTTCAGGTTCAATATGTGGCGTGGAGGAAAAGGCATCAGTGAGAACTGTCACAGGAATCCCACTGATCTTCAGCTGTCTCGTGATTTCACATTTAAGGAGCGGTAACACAAAACATCTGAGGAGGAGAGGGAAGGTCACACCTTTTTGTTTTTGCTCTGAATTCATAGTTCGAAGTGTGTGCCTGTAATAACACGGCATTTCTAGTCGTGGTTGAAAAATTCCAAAACATATATATATATAGAATCACATGTTTTTCATTTGGCCGGTGGTTAAGCCCGAACCACCCGGCCTCAGATGATTTAAATATCTTTCAAAAGGTGCATCACATAATGCAACCTCCGTGGGCGGCTGGAGTTTCCCTCTCTCTGCCCTCAGCGTCTTTTCACAGCGTCTTAAGAGGTCACCCAATTTTAATGGTCACTTATTGCCTGTGGAGCCGCTGCTGGTGGTATGAAGGTACCTCAGGACCACCCGAGTGCCAAAACAGCCCCCGGGCTCAAAGGCTCAGGGTAATACTGGCGCTGATGATGCAAGCCCTGCACCGGACGGCCTTTTGAATTACTCTCTTTTTTTCATTTTTTACTTGAGCCACTGAGGGAAAAACCTCCGAGGGCTTTGAACCTGAAACAGCAGCCTTGAGTGATTCATGTCTACGGAGGGGAGGAAATTAAAATGAGGTCGCTTTTCTTTTTCTTTTCTTTTTCACTGATAAGAAGGTTTCTGCTCACGAGAGAACGAGAGGAGCTCGTGCAACACTCGTTTCCCTTCTTCCCCAGACCGCTCACATATTAGAGGAGGCACGTTAGAGATGAAGAGTTACGGCTCGTCTGATTCTGGACATGGGAATAATAAAGTCACGGTGCCAAAGAACAAGGCCTCCCTGCTCCCGTCCAAGAAAATTAGGATTTAATAAAACGCAGAGGAGGAATTTAATTCATGAGCAGACGAATCCAAGAGGTGGCTCTGATATTTCTTTCTCTGTGTGTGAGTTTCAAACCCTGTTATTCTCCAAATCAAAACCTTGATCTCATTACATCTATTTCATTCAAATGTTTCCTGCAAAAGCCAAAACAGATCAACTAGAAAACAACAGTGCATATGAGAGGTGGCGTTCCAGTTCCTGAAGAGAGAGAGAAAAGGTCAGCAGGTCACTCACCTCAGCACGCTGCGTCCGGGGCTGGCTGGCGTCCGTCTCGATGGCGTACACGTCCACCAGGTAGAGGTCGGAGCCCTTCTCCCGGTCCAGCTCCGCCGCCGTCTGTATCACTCCAGTGTTGCGGCCGATGGTGAAAAGGCGCCCCACGGCTTTCCCGCCGCTGCGCACCGCCACGATGAAGTACTCCACTTTGCTGGCCGAGCCGCGCGGGCTGGAGGCGTCCAGGGAGATGACGCTGGTGCCCGCCGGCTGGCCCTCCTTCAGGATGGTGATGTACTTGGGCTGCGAGAACACCGGGCCGTCCATCCCCTGGAGGAGGATGGTCAGCTCAGTCCTGGAGGCCTTGCGGTCCGAGCCGTGGTCGGTGGCCGACACGGCGAGGGTGTACATGAGGCGGGACGGCACCAGCTGGGACGCCAGGCGGATGTCGCCGCTGTACCGGTCCATGATGAACGTGTCCGAGTCGCCTTCCAGAAGCTCGTACTCCACTTCGCCGTTCGCCCCGTCGTCCGGGTCGAAGGCCACCACGGTGGTCAGGATGGAGCCGATGACGATGTTGGGCTCGGCCACGAGGGCGTTCTGGGACAGGAAGCTGGGAACGTTATCGTTCTGGTCCGTGACCCAGATGGTGACGTTCTTCAGGGCGAAGCGGCGGAACTCGGCCGGCACCGCCTGGTCCGTGGCCTTCACCGTCAGCTCGAACAGGTTGGAGAACTCCCTGTCGATCTCCCTGTTGGTGTAGATGAGGCCGGAGCTCGGGTCGATGGTGAAGTGGCCCCCCCGAGGAATCTGCTGCACGATGGAGTACTCCAGCTCGCCGTTGATGTCGGCGTCGGTGTCGTGGGCCGTGATGGTCATGACCGAGGCCGAGATGGGCAGATTCTCGGCGATGGACTTGAAAATGTCCCCGGGTGTGAATATGGGGGGGTTGTCGTTGAAATCCCTGACGTGAATGACCACCGGGATGGATGAGGAGCGGGGGGGTCGGCCGTTGTCCTTCGCCGTGATGTTGAGTTTGTAGAACGACTGAGTCTCATAATCCAGCTTCTTCACCAGGAAGATGCTGCCGGTGTTGGGGCTGATGCTGAAGGTGCCGTGGTTGTTCGTGGCCGTGATGCTGTACGTGATGTCCGCGTTCGGACCCGAGTCTGAATCCGTGGCGGTCACCGACGCCACCAGCTCGCCGATCCTCATGTTCTCCAGGACGTCCACGGACAGGGAGGACTTGGGGAAGGAGGGCGAGTTGTCGTTCTCGTCCAGGATGCTGATGCTCAGCAGGCAGGAGGAGGACAGCGGCACGGCTCCGGCGTCCACAGCTATGATTTTCAAAGAATAGGAGGATGTAGATTCATAATCCAGCTTTCCCACTAACGTGACCTGGCCGGAGCTGCCGTCAATAGTGAACTGCCCCTCCTCGTTGCCCTCGGCGACCTGGTAACGCACCAAGCCGTTCTTGTTCTCGTCCACGTCGGAGGCGGAGGCCCGGAGCAGCTGGGTCAAGTTCTGAGCCGACTCGGAGATGGAGGCCTGGTAAATGTCTTTGGTGAATTTCGGCGGGTTGTCGTTGATGTCTTGAATGTAAACCTGCACTTTGGCCTGGTCCCTGAGGGGCTTGGGGAGACCCTGGTCCGACGAGACGACCACGAAGCTGAACACGGCGGCGCCTCTTTGTCTCATGAGCGTCTCCCGGTCCAGCTGCAGCGTGCTGGTCAACTCCCCGGTGATGGCGTTCAGCTCGAAGTTGGGCTGCGGCGTCTCGAACGTGTACCTGACCTCACTGTTCGGGCCAAAGTCTTTATCCTCGGTGAACACCCGCCCGACCAGCGAGCCCCTCCTCTGCTCCTCCTCGAAATGAAACACGTAATTCGTGCTGTTGAAGAGAGGTCGGTTGTCGTTGACGTCGTCGAGGATCACGCTGACGTTGACGCTGGCGCTCAGCGGCTCCACCGCTCGGTCCCGGGCCACGACCACCAGGTTGTATCGGTCCTGCGTCTCTCGGTCCAGCTCCGTCTTGATGTACAGCTGTCCGTCCGGAAAAATCCCAAACACGTCGGCTACGTTTCCACCGGTGATGTCGTACATGATCTCCCCGTTCAGACCCGAGTCCTTGTCGGTGGCCGCCACTTTGAAGAAGCGGCTGTTGACGGGCTCCGACTCCAGGATGATGACCTCGTAGGAGAGCTGGTCGAACACGGGCGAGTTGTCGTTCACGTCGTAGACGCTGACGATGAGGACGAGGCCGGAGGTGTGCTGCGGCACCCCCGAGTCCGAGGCCGTGACCTCCACCTCGTAGGAGCTGGTGGTGACCTCCAGCGGCCCGGTCAGCGTGATGAGCCCGTGCTTCTCGTGGATGTGAAACAGGCCTTTGGGGTTTTGCTTGAGGCTGTAGACCACCACGCCGTTCAGACCCTCGTCGGGGTCGGCGGCTCTGGCCTGGAAGATCACGTGACCCGTGCTCCAGTTCTCCACCGCGCTCACGTGCTCCACGGCGTGGATGAAGCGAGGGGCGTTGTCGTTCAGGTCCTTCACGGTGATGTTGACGAACGCCTCCCCTGTGATCTCGCCGGCTCGGGCCACGACCTTCAGCTGATAGAAGCCCTGCTCCTCTCGGTCCACCTGACTGGACGCCGTGATCTGACCGGCGCCGTTCACCTCAAACAGACGCCGCTGGTCCCCGGAGGTGATCAGGTAAGAAATGTTTGTGTTCAGATCTACGGTGGTGGCGGACACCGTCCCTATGACCGTGCCCACGCCCACATTCTCAAACATGACAAAGCTGTAAACCTTCTGGCTGAACACCGGCGGGTTGTCCTGGGTGTCGATGACAGTCACGGTAACGATGGCGTGCGTGTGCGAGCGCAGGCCGCTGCCGTCTGCTGCCGTCACCTGCAGCTGGTAAGCAGTTTTCTCTTCTCTGTCCAGGGGCACCAGAGTGGTAATTTTCCCCATGTTGCTATTAATGCGGAATTTGGACGCATCTCCGGCCGTAATTATATACTTGACTGTGCCGTTTCGACCCAAATCGGGATCTGTGGCCGAAACGGTGGTGACATAAGAACCCGAGGGCTCGTTCTCCTTCACGTTGGCAAAGTACTGCACCGGGTAGAAGACTGGCCTATTGTCATTGATATCCCTCAGGGTGATGTTGACTTTTCCTACAGAGTGCAGGGGGGGGCTGCCCGCGTCTGCCGCCTGGATGTGGAGGAAGAAGGAGGCCCGGTCCTCCCGGTCCAGCTCCACGGCCGTGCTCAATCGGCCCGACGCGGCGTCCAGGCGAAACAGCTCCTGGACGCCGGCGGGAGTCTCCGCATCAAAGGAGAAGCGGATGGTTCCGTTGGCCCCGAGGTCGTCGTCCGAGGCGGCGAGCAGCAGCAGCTCGGTGCCGGCCGGGGCGTGCTCCACCAGGGAAACGTGATACGTGCTCTGTGTGAACGTGGGCACTTGGTCGTTCACATCAGTGACGCTGATGATCAGGTTAGTGTAAGAGATCTTGGGCTGCAGCCCCTGGTCTTTGGCACTGATGTTGAGCACAATTTCAGCTGCTATTTCCCGATCCAGCAGAGCGGCGCTGGTAACCAGACCGCTGTTCTCGCTGATGGAGAACCAGCCCAAAGCGTTTCCAGACACCAGCGAGTAGCGCAGGTTGGCGTTCTGCCCTGAGTCACCATCTGTTGCCGAGACCCCTTTAATGTAGCTGCCTTTCGGAACGTCCTCACTGATGTCTACTCTGTACAGCGTTTCCTGAAATATGGGGGGGTGATCGTTGATATCGTTCACAAAAATGACCAGGCTGGCGAAGGAGGAGCGGGCCACGGGTTTGCCATTGTCGGACACAGACACGGTGAGGTTGTAGGAGGAGATCCTCTCCCTGTCTAACACGCTGGCTACTTTGATCAGACTCAGGTTGGGCACCGGGGACGTGTGCACCTCAAAGTGTCTCTGCTCGTTTCCTCCTAGGATGGAAACAGAGATGTTGCCGTTGGCCGTGGGGGAGTCTGAGTCTGAAACTGTGAGCAGAGCCACCACTGTGCCGATCTGTGCGTTCTCATCCACAGACGCAAACTTAGAAGTGGTTGGAAAATACCTAAACTTCACCACAGGGTCGTTATCGTTCACGTCTAAGAGTTTAACGGTGGCCTCGGTCCTGCCTGACAGGGCCGGCACGCCGTTATCCACCGCATGGATAGTCAGGGAATACTCTCTCTTACTCTCAAAGTCCAAAACCTCTTTTATGGTGATAGTACCAACTTTGGGGTCGATCTGGAAAGGGGTCCCCTCATCTAAGAAGTACCTGATCTCAGCGTTGGCTCCCTCATCCTGGTCTGAAGCTGTGATCTGCAGAACACTAGATCCCACGGCTGCGTCCTCAAACACACTGCTCTGATACTGGTCCTGGTCGAACGCAGGCGGGTTGTCGTTTATATCTTGGATGGTGACGTTAACTTGCAAGTGGCCAAACTTTTTGGGGTCTCCTTTGTCCTCCACCTCGATGAGGAGCTGGTAGAAGGGGGTGACCTCCCTGTCCAGGCCCCCGGTGGACACCAGGTGTAAGAAAGCCCCCTCTCCACTGGGGTTCACTGTAATATCCAAGCGGAACCTCCTCTGCTCGTTGCCCCCCACGATCCGGTAGGTGGTGTGGTCCACCCCGTTGCTCCCGATGTCCGAGTCCGTGGCGGTGTCCAGGATCACCTGCCGGCCGCTGCTCGCGTCCTCCTTGAAGGTCACCACGATGGACGCGTCCGGGAACACCGGAGAGTTGTCGTTAATATCCAGCACGACTATCCGGACCTCGGTGGGGTAGGTGGGCTGGCTGGACAGGACCACCACGTTGATCACGTCCCCCTGCAGGACCTCCCTGTCGATCACGGACGAGGTGTAGATGCCCCCCGTGGTGCCGTTGATGGCAAAAAGTTTGTGGTTCTCGCTGAAGCGGTACGTGAAGCTGGGCTTGGTCTCTATGGAGCCCACGTAGGTGCCCACGGGCTGCTCCTCCAGGACCTGGAACTCTGTGCGGACTTGGCTGGAGGTGGAGTACTGGGACAGGGTCCAGAGCACCAGGAGAACCGCATGGAACCGGCCCGAAGCCCTACCTGCGTGCGCCATGGTCAGAGAGCCGGTCCAGCTTCCTCAGACTGAGTCCATGCCTTTACTCCGGTGGTGTGAGTCACTAAAGCATCGTGAGGAAAAGTGCAAGAGAAGGAAAAAGTCATGCAGCGGTTCCTCTTGGTTCCAGAGGTGTCCTCCTCTCCTTCGCTCCAGCTCCAGCTCCTCTTACATCCAGGGAGGAGGAGAGAGAGAAGACGGATTCCTGCAGGACCAAGTTTCCTCCGCAGCTCCTCAAACTGTCTCTTCACAGCAGGAGAAGAAGAATCTTACAAATCCATTAAAAAGGAGGAGAACAAAAAGAGAAGTTCCTCTTGCTCCTGGAGATGCGTAAAAAGTTGAAATCCAAAGTTCTTGTTGCGCGCGTCTGTTGCGGATCCTGCGTGTGCGCGCGGCTGAGCCCACGCACCGTCCCGTGGAATAACGGTGCAGGAGCTCCGGTCAGACTGAGTCCCAGAGAGTCAGGACAAAGCTGGAGTTCTGCAAACTACCCTCCCATCGCTGCTCCCATTGGACGGCTGAGCTCCTGCCCCCCCTCCCTCCCTCAACCCCCCCCTCCCTCCTCGCTCCTTTGTGCAGAGCAGCTCCTGCAGAGTCCCCCCCCCCCCTGCGTCAGGACCAGGACGTGAATCTGATGAGACAGGTAACGATGCCCGGATCCTCCTAATGACCTCGATCACAGAATGAGGAGAATAAAAACTGTCTTCAACACTGTGGAACGACTCAGAGGGAAAAGAGAGTGAAGTCATGAGGAGAGAAATGTCTTCATGAGGCTGAAATACTTTAAAACAGAGTAAAAACACCCAAATATGATCATAACAAAGACATATAATAAATACAGGTTATAATATGTAGTAAAACTCATTATTATATGAGCAAAATAAACTTTAAAATCATATTTCAATACCAAAAAGTGTTATTGTAAATATTACACCATTAAAATAATACCACAAATTATCTAATATATCATAATTTGATATAATAAGAACTATTATAAAGTCTAGATACAGATATTAATGATATAAGCTGCAGAAGTGAGCCAATAAGATGCTAAATGTATATGTAATGACACAGTTTGCTGGATAATTATCAAATAAAATAATGTGTGTGCCTCAGATCTTATATTAAAAGGAAATTATATTCAAAAAGATAAGAATTTATATCAAAATGCAAACTATTCAAAGGGAAAACTGTTCAAAGAATCGTTTCCTGTTTCTTTCAAAGTTTGTAATATATTTTATCGTCATTTTAAACATGTATTTTACGTTTTTATCTTCTTTCATTTGACTGTATATATTAATATGGATTTAATCAAGTTAATGATGTGGATAATGAAGTCATATCATCCTATGAAGTTCAGACTTGTGGGGGAGTAGCTCCATCTAGTGGCCAAAGAATGGTAGTGCCAGATTTCACTGATGAAGATGTGTGGAATAATTTATGTGTTACTAAACTGAAATATGGGGTTTGTAGTTTTTAGACTTTAAGGAACTTGTTTTTCTTTCTCACACATGTTAAAGGATGTAAGCACAGATCTGTCCGGAGGGAATTTTACAAGAACTGGAGGAGAATGTATCTGTTAAAGTATTTAAAAACAAATTATACTTGTCATTATATTCTACTGATGTAAAAGTATGAAGAAGACATGAGATGTAACTTAATTGTGTTTAATCATGATTTCCAAATAGAAGCATCAACACAGGAACAAGTCAAACACTTACTGACAAATTATTATATCTAAAAAATGTTTTGCATAAATCTGCAGTTTTGCAGATTAATGTTTTTAATTCTAGAAGTTTCCTCCAAGTCCCAGACGTACTTGAAAAATACATTTTAACTCTTAAAAAACAAAAGAAAATAATAGATTTCGGTTCAAACAATATATTGATAAGTGAAGGACACTTGCATCATTTGCATAATTTTTTCCTATTTTCAAAATTGAATTATATGAGCTTATTTTTTATTACTGGAAAATATGTGTAACTGAAAAATGTGTGCAGCATTTCCACATTGGTGAACTCTTCTTTTGTATGTTATCATCTGTTTCATAGTGTGTCATTCAAACTTGTTCACCGGTTCATCACTTTGCAGTTTCACTTCTATAAAGTAAAACTTAATCTCTAGAAAAACATCAGATTACGTCTTTAGTTACAAGACAATAGTTGTTTCAACAGGATGACTATAACAAACACAACAAACTTCTGCTTACACAAGCTTACATGTGAAAATGTATTATAATTATTAATAATGTAATGATTGCACTGTGGGAAAACAAACATCATCACATAGACCACCAGAGATTGATAATTTCCAGATAAACACATTTAATAACTGACCAGGCTCAGCGAGGAGGTCGAGTTCAGGTCGAACGAGTTCACTGACGAGTCTAATCGCAGGAGGCCGAGCTGTTTGTGTGTCGCTGATCTGAAGCCAGGACGTCGTCTTCCTGTGAAACAACATCACAGAGGATAATCACAACCCTCCTGCTCTGCACAGACCTAAACTTCCATTCAGGTTTTTGGTATTTGACAATTTGTGGCTTCAGTAATCAGGCCGTCGGCCGCCTGGAAGCTAAGTAGGACATGAGTCAACCGGTGTAATTGAATTAGAGCCGTGGCCGGAGCGATGGTGGCTGCTGACACAGACTCAATGTTTTGGGAGCAGACAGAGCATCACAGCAGATTAGCTAACCTGATTACACCGGCTGAGCCAGGAGCGCTCAGGATGCTTTTGATATAAATATCAACTTGTTGTCATGTTGGAGCAGATTCTCCTGTCGCTGATCCCAGCTTCTGTTCTGAAGGAGGACGAATGTGGAAAAGAACAAATGGAGACACAGCAGCAAAGGGAAAGTTGAGACCATGGACTGTATATATTTAGAAGTCAGGTCTCTAAAGGGGATCGCCCCCTGGAGGCTGGCTGCAGTATAGGTCATAATCCTCACTGCCTCCATGGACCAAATTTAAAATATCAAGCTACACATGTTGAATATGTTTTTCTGAAGATGGTTTCTGTCGTTGATTTGATGTTTAATTGAGTTTAATATCATGATTGACAGCGGCGGGAGTCAGGACCTCGACCATCTGACTCAGCACAAGATGGCGGCGCCTGTATCTGGATTATTTTGTTTTTATTTCTTGCAACAGGAGGAAATAGGGATGTGTCCTATGACGTATGAGCCCAATAACTCATAGTGATAGTTAAGCTTAAAGTGAAGCCAAAGCATCTGCCCACATCTGGAGGAGGAGATCGAACCACTGACCTTCTGACCTTCTGACCTTCTGACCTTCTGACCTTCTGACCTCCTGACCTCCTGAACCACAGCCACCATAAGTTTGTGTGACCATTAGCATTTTGAGCTAATAAATGTGACTTTATTCTGTTTTTATAAAGATAGCGTATATATAGTTATGTTGGGAGGAGCTCACTTAGATGAAAAGTTAATAATGATTTGTTGCTGTCATTCCTGACTGTTATAAAAAGAAGCAAATACCTGGAGAACGTGATGGACTGAGACAATTCTTCTTCCTGGTTCATCGTGTTTTGATCCATTTGGATAAACGGTCTGATTTCCATGTGGAAACAGTCGTCGGAGTCTCGCCGACCGACCGAGCGCCAAATGAGTTTTTTTAATTTTGCTTGATGATTCTTGAAATTTCCCCCGTGGCCGAGCAGAAACCCGAAAGGCAAAACAAGTTTACGAGGACGATAAAATGAAAATGAAATTATCTTTGGCTCTGTTGACGACCAAACACACGCAGGATGCAGACAGATGTCGGACGGAGAAAAGCAAAACCCCCCCTACCCCCCCAACGAGATTACTCCAGAGCCATCAAAGGCCGTTTCCTCCGTGGTTAGGAAAGCTCAGTGCGAGCACAGTGCCGACTCTCATAAAATCCATCAACATATTGTAAAGTCAAAGCTCGGTCATAAAGATCAAATGCGGGAGTCGATGAGCAGATGAAGGGCTGCGGTAATCCAAAGCAGCCATTCATGCTCCAAGTCCCCGGTGAAGTGCTCGGGAATCGGACCTGACCTGAATGCACCGAGGCAAAAACTGAAAAACCACAATCAAGTTTGAACTTGAAGTTGAATTCAATACGAGGAAAGATAATCAGAAGCTAATCGTCACCTTTAATTTCCTGGGTTATTGTTTTCAGCCTTGAAGGCTCGTGGAGTCGTTTTCTGATTTGAACTCAGAGAAAAGTTCAGAAAGTTTGCATTTCACGTATAAAGAAAAAAGCAGGAGATCGTCTACGTCAGATATGTTCACAACAACATAAGATATAATATCATTGTCGTTCTTCGTTGCCGTCTCTGCACATATTTGTATTTTTGCAAGTTTTGTGTCCATGTTGGAAAACGTCTGCAGCAACTTAATTGGACATTTCTCTTTTCTTGTTTGTTGTATTTCTTGGGAGCCAACAAAACAACGCTGCCTCTCTTTTCTAATAACGACCGAGCATTAATGCTGACAGTGGATCTGCTGCGTCTGTGTTTGTTTAACGTGCCTTTTAAAAGTGTCTGTTTCCCAGCATGCTCTGCTTCTCCCTCTCTCCTTTTTCCTTGTCTGTGAGGAAGTAAACTATCAATCAGTGAACTCCAGTGTCGGATGCAGCAGACGGGTGTTGTGTGAGATATTGTGTGCACCAGCGTTTGCCAAACAAACCAACCAGGTCATTCACACTGGAGTGAGTCAGAGGCTAGAAGATGGGGGGGGGTTGGATGATGATGATGACATGTGATGAAGTGGTTAACACTGATCCTGGCAGTTAATAACCGACAGAGAACTCACTCGTTAAAGCCTCCAGCGCCGGAGGAGTGAACGTCTGCTCTGATGATATTAAGTTTAATCACTTTACACTCGGTGACAGTCGAGGCAGATGAATGCAGAGAACGGCCGGAGGTACGTGAGGGTTGGTTTCTCCTCAGTTTCCAGTGGAAGGAGTTGACTTCAGCTGCATCCGACACATTTGGGAGGAACTGGAGATTCAGATCTTATCTTCCAATCTCTGAATTGTAGATTGTGATCAAATGGTTCCAGGAGCTTTGTAGAAGCTGAACTACAAAGTTAAAGTTATTCTTTTCTCTCTCACACAGCTCACTTTTACACACTTACATTCTTTCTATCACCTTATTTTAATTGTTCACCTGAATAGAAAGCTTCTCTTGTGTTTCCTGATCGTCGTTGCTGCTCTTAACTTTGTTTTTTGGCCGAAGCTGTCAGCTGTTGTTGCCACATTTAGCGTCTGATGAAACTGGAAGAATATTTAGCTGCTGACCACCGGAAATTTCCCTCAAGACTTGATAGAGACTAAAAACTGGATCGTTAACGTCTAGTTCCTGTGTTTTATTCTTTCCTGATCTTTCTGTTTGGATTTTTCATGTTCTACTCTGTGTTTTTATTGTTTTCTTTTCACCTTTTATTTTCTCGTTCATTTATTTTTATTGTCATCTTAATGTATTAGTGTTTACTCCACCTCAGAAAAATACCGTCACTTCAGCAGACACCTTTTTTACCACTTGCAACTAACACAGAAATATTAAGTTTACTCCTCGTTGTATTCAGATGAAAAGCAGGTAAATTTAACAAAAGTTTTTCAGTGAAGTTTATGTTGAGATGGAAGCAAATCAAAGCAGCCAGGTCATTAACATGAAACAGGAAATAATTTATAACAGCTGCTGTAATTTTAATACCATTAATTGAAAAATGTAAAAAACATCCAATTATTTCCTATTTTTGTTTATTTTTTACCAGACAGGGTTTCATCAAGTCACAATAATGACATATTCCATTCGGTTCTCTACTGTACAGTTCATTTAAAATATGTGACATCATGTCACCACAAGTCAACACATTAAAATATATAATCATCACAGTTTCAACAAGCAAAATAAATATGAGAGGTTTGAGAGAAGAGGGAAACGTACAATACCGCATCTTGCCAGCAGGTGTCGCTCTGATATCATTAAAGTAAACTCTCTCGAGCTCTCCTCAGTAACAGTGAAGATTTTGCAGAGTTAGATTTGTATGCACCACAAAAAATAACCTTCCTCCTCAGGACACAGGTCTGTTTATAGCTGCTGATGGAAATCTGTCAGGATCTGAATTTATGTGAGGGGACGAAGCCAGTTCTGCGTTTCCATCTCTGCTCCTCCTCACTGATACTAAAGTGATGCACAGAGGCTATAACAATTAATTAACCGTGTAATTAGTGAGTCAACAATGAAAGAGCATGTGTCGTACAAATAATTAGCCCAGTTTAATTGGCCTGGTTATGGGCTTTGTTTACATTCACACTGTGTTGATGATGCTTGTGTCCACAGCTGCTTTGAATAACATCCACATATAAATATATATATATACAAACTGTCTGGGAACTGTTTGTATGATGCAGAATGGTACTTAATTAAAATTTCATATGAATATGTACTTTAAATTCATTTTCACATCCTAGGTATAAAAATCCTTAAAAAGAAAATCCTAAAAGCTTTAAATTATTATATTTTGAGGAAAATTATCGTACTCGACCGGAATATAGATCGGACGCTCAATACCAAAGTTTGGAATCTTTGTCGAGATTCCAAAGAGATTTAGATACAGAAACAATGCTCTTCAAGGCCCAAGGTTCTTATTTTGAAACATAAACAGGAAGCATTTGTGTAAAGCTCAGGAGTCACGTCACGTTTTGTATTTTGATGCATCGTCCATCTTTATTTACAGTCTATGGTCTACTAACCAGATCTAATCTAAATTAAGTTTTAAATGACATTAAAGAGACATCTTAATATTTTGTCAGCTGAGCTTTGATCATATATATTTTTCCTCTGCTATCATTATTAAATGTTTCCCACACTCAGTCTACACAGAGCAAACAATCCAAAAGTAATTAAAGCTATTTCAATAAGGATGTGACCTTCGATGACACAGACGGGAATCAAACCGCCGAGCAGCTGCTGGTTGTTTCTGTTCACGCTGCTCTGCTCCCGATCCTAGATCAGAAGGATGAAGAAGACTGAGCCGCTTGAATCCTTTGAAACTAATACGGCTGCAGAGACGTGAGGAGGACAGTGAAGAACTGCAGCGAGTGAAGTGTGGAACTGTTCATTAGACCCAGGATTCTGTTCCTCACAGGCACTGGACCCTGATGTGGTCCGAGAAACTCCCCGAGCTGCAGGAGATGGATCCTTAAATCTTTTTCTTCTTATGTTTTTACTGTGGCCCCTTATGCTAACATGGATGAGGCAGGGTTTCTGACCTATACTGCATCCAGCCACCAGGGGGTGATAGAGACACTTTGGCTTCACCTTTGAGGATCAATCATGTCGTCCATTCAGTCTCCATCATAAAATTCACATTTATACAGCAGGAAAACCCCCTGTTTGTTTTTTTACAAAACACAACACTTATAATCCCGTATTACTTTTTATGTCTGAATTAGGAAATGAAAATACAAACGTATTACCTGGTAACATTGGTTAAAATCCCTTGTGACCAATAAAGATGTTGACTTGGCAGGAAGTGAAATGAAAGGTATTAAGTTCCCGATCAGCAGGGGCACGATTCTCTGAAGCCATAAAAATATTCAATCTGCAGGTAACTGGACTTATGGGGGTTTGCGCTGCTGGTTTCCTGACTCCGGCTGAGAGGAGATCTGAACACCACACTGGGTTTGTTGTGGGACTGATGGCATCGGGGGTGAAGCACCAGTTTGAATCCAGCCTGATTGCCCTTCCAGACCGGTTCACAGTTAAATGATCCTCGGGACTGTTTCACCACTTTGGATAATTCAGAGTTTCCTTCAGGCCTCAGCTTCCACAGCAGGGTTTCACTTAGAAGGCACAAAAGCAATTTCTTCAATTGTTTTAGCACTTGACTTGATGACTATGTCCTGGTTGTAGATGCTTATGAGAGGATTATGGTTATGGCTCAATAATCTACAGTTCAGACTGTTCCATCAACAGAAACTGTCTAATAACTGTGCACATGATTGTGAGCATAATTCTATGGTCACTCGCAGTATCCTCCATTATATATATTTATTACCAGTCTAGTAAAAGCAGCAATAACAAATAATCAAATAATATATCAGGGATCAATCTGTTTTCAAAATTACAGTGTTTGATTATTTCTCTAAAACAGTGTTTTGGGCGTTTGAGAGTTTATGTAAAAATAAAAATAATAATTATGAACTTTGATTGTATAGCACTTAAAAAAACCTATTCACAAAGTGCTTAATTTACATGATACAGAAAATACATGAATTGCAATTACAGATTTAACCAAGTTAATGCAAGACAACGTCTAAAATAAAGCAATAAAACGGATAAAAAGATGTTTATAAGTGATATAATAATGGGTGAAAATTATCTGCATCAGTCTTTAAATCCAAACATCAAATAATTAAAGTCATCCTAACTGATATTGTGGCCACTTGGGGGCAGTAAAAACAAGCTGTGAACACAACATTCCCCACATTATAACTTTAAGGATGATTTATTATCAAAAGGTTACCCATTAACCCACAGTGCAGACAAGTAGCAGAGCTATTAGTCTTATGGAATCATGTTTCTGTCCAAATGACGAATGCAAAGTCAATAGTTACTGTTATTTTTGCTCTGTTTTGGTCTCCACCAGCTCCCAAGGAAAACACTTGGTTCTCCAGCTGCCACATGTGTGTGTGTGTTCAGCGTCTTTCTGCAAGGTTTGTGTGTTTGTTATCCAGAACTAAGACGTAGGTGTGTAGTTTATTAGACTCTGGTAAAGTGGCTGAACTATAAAACAAAAACATCGAGCTGAAACACGTGAAACCTGCCGACTCAGCTGAAAGTCCCTGCAGCTTCAGGTGAGGGATTTGAACTTGTGTTCTCCGCTGCGCGCCGTGGACGGTACGACCGCTGCACCACGCCGCCGAGCTTTGTTTCTTATCTGTTTACTCAGATGTGAAGCGTGCAGCTCGGCACTCGGGTTCGATTTCCTCTGTGGCCACGTGAGAGCCGTGTATCACACACAGATAAAAGTCTGCAGCCGTCCAAGGAGAAGTGAGTAAATCTTGAGCTGTACATTGAGCCCCCCCCTATCCACCCACCCCCGCCCCCCCCCCCCTGCAGCTTCTATTATTACCAGGGGATAGATTTCGAGTTTGTCAAGGCGGAAAATAATAGCTTTGACAGTGTAACGCTCCCCCGTGAAAGATGTGGAGAAGAAAAGAAAAGCCCAGTTAAAATATGCTGACTGTTGGCGATGGCCGGGCTCCGCCTCCCACGAGCGAGAGGCCGGCGCTTGATTTGTGTCCCTCGATTCAGTGATCACATGTCACGGGTGGTGGGGGGGGGGAAGAGAAGAGAAGAAGAGAAGAGAAGAGAGGTGCAGACGGATCCTTGAGGCACACCATTAAGCCAAGTTTAACCTCGTAAGCATTTCTTAAGTTACACCGGTATCAAATGCACGGCTGCCATCGAAGGGCCCGGGGGGGGGGGGCAGGGGGGGGGTACATTCAGACTGCGGCCTTGTGTTCATGCTCCAAAATGTGTGGAATAAGGTTTAAAAGTCTATATATATAACAAGACTTCTACCACGCGGCTGTATGAAGTGAAAATAAACATCCATCTCCTGCACAATGAGCCAGAAGCAACAGGACAGAGTCGTGCTTTTATTCTGAAAGGGAAACGGGAAACTTCATTATCTGAGGCCCTGGAAGTTGGCTCGACTTCCACTGAGGTCGGGAGATGTTCTGTAATTTCCGACCCCGAGCTAATCTGTACAGCATGCTGTGCGGTGAGAGTGAGAGACAGTGGGCTTCTGGGTAATAAAACCAAAAAAAAGAAGCTTCCACCTCTCCCTCTCCCTCTCTCTCTTCTGCTGGTTTGGTTTGTGTTTGTCGGCTCGGTGACAAAACCTCCCAGACGTGTTTCTTTACGGGGGAATTTCAACAGTCGATCTTTGTTTCTGCCAAGAAACGATATCTGCTGAAACCAGGCCGACCGCACGAGCTCCGGCACGAGCAGAAGGAACTCGCTCTGCACCGAACGAGTCCAACAGACGTCTCCTTTCACTCCAGGAGCATGTGGAAATATGAAGGCAGGGGGTGATTTCTATTTTTACAACCGACTATTGTACAGTTTGATGACTTCGTTTTTTTATCACCAAAGGTTGTTTTGGATTTGCCAACAACGTGGTTTTAAACTGTAAGACGACCTCGGGTGACACACGGGTTCTTCAGGGTGTCAGCTCCTGTGATTGGCTCCTTGAGTTCCAGAAACAACTCACTAATGTGTTCTACATTATGTAGCTTCACAATTCTGACACACTGGATGTGTGAGAGAGGACTTTTTTTAATTGTCTGGTTGGAGGAAAGAGAACAGATGTCTACTTCATCTATTTCACAGTGTGAAACACACAGAACAAGCAGATGCTACAACAAAAAGTCAAAAATAAATGTTTCCTCACCTGAAAGTTTGAACAGAGGAAAACTGATCTTGTTGGTTTTGGTTTCACGTTGTACTTTAGGGAGAAAAACTTAAATAAATCATACTTTTGTCTGACATACCCACGTGGGTAGAAGTATTATGTCCCTTAAACTGAGGAAGGATGCTGTAATATCATTATAATATTGCTAACTTCAAAGTAGTTTTTAATAAAGGTAGACTATGATGCAGCAGGACTGCTTGACATATAGTATTGAAGTTATCCTTCAAAATGTTTACCCTCATCGATGCTGCTAAAAAGCTTTAATCCCGATGATGTTTTCCTACACTTGACATCTGTTGCACTTGTGTCCATCCTGGGAGACGGATCCTCACATGTGTCTCTCTGAGGTTTCTTCGTATCTTCACCTGTTAAAAGGGTTTTTAGTAGTTTGTCTTTACTCTTGTTGAGGGTTAAGGACAGAGGATGTCACACCATGTTAAAGCCCTATGAGACGAATTGTGATTTGTGAATATGGGCTGTACAAATAAAATTTGGTTGATGATTAATAAAGGTCTGCGTCGGTCAAACTTTATACCGTCAGAGGACACAAGTAAGTTTTCTTCTTCTAATGCTGGAGTTCACTTGTCTGATGGGTTTTCTGCAGGTTTTTCCTCTCACAGTCCAAACACATGCAGATCTGGGTTCAGGTTCATAAACTTGACCATAGGTGTGGACTAAATTGAAAAGCTTGAGGGTCAGGATCAAACTGTTTGATTACCACTGGTAGTTCACATAACCAGGTTCCATTTGATACCAAATCTTCTATTAGATCAAATCCAGGAGCAGTTTAGAGCCACTGGTTAAATGGAGCAATTTCATTACATTAATAAACCTAAAAAATAAAATGTTCACTTCCCTATAAGATCTCTTTTCATCTCCTTGATGTAACGACCAAGATGTTTTATTCATTAATTCACCCGCGTGGAACAAAGCGTGAAACTCCATCCTGGCGTTACATGCCTTAACAATGGAAGTAAATTAAGTTGCAACAATATGTGACTTTTTAGTGCCTCCAGCAAAACATAACTGGCCATAAATCCAGTTTTATCGCCGCTGCATTCCTCAGGATGAATGTCCCCTGTACAAAGCGGTATTAGGTATCGCTGTGCAAACACAAACCCGATGATATCTCCTCCCTCACATGCTGCGCTCGTACAGTATCTCTGTGATCAGGGTTGAGGGGTCGGCTCGGCGCTCGGCGTTTATCTCAGATTTCATCCGTCTTCTCCAACGACGCAGAGAGCAGCTGGTTCCAGGTTTATCATTACGCCGTTGTCAGCAGTTCCATACAGTCGTAATAGCCACGTTAATCTATAGTACTTCTCTTGCATGTTCCACGTCCTTGAGATGTTTGAAACGTAGAGAATTGAATCACAATTTCCATCAGAGTGGAAAATGAATACCGGCTCTGATATTGTCATTTTAACAGCATTTTTTTCAAGATCCTATATATCACATACTACACATGTTACCTCTCAGTATAGATGTCTCTACAGTGTGTGCAGGCGAGTAGAAAACATTCTCCCACACTCGCCCACGCTCGTATCTCAGCTTTCATCAGACGGGATAATGAGCTGCGGTTCCTCTCTGATGATTTTCAGACGACGGTTTCCAAGAAGAAGAAAAAGCCGAGCAGTGCCAGGGAAGTGTTTATTGTGTGTCTGATGTGTTGTGTGTCAGAACCAGGATCCTGTGTTTCTCCCTACACACACTCGGAGTGTTTATTAAACCTGTGATGATGGACTCGGGGTTTGTGTTGTCAACCTCGCAAATGATCTGTGACTGAGGCTCAGACCCTGAACGTGCACTCACCTCAGCAAGCGCACGTTTGTTACCGCTGGTTTCTGTTGTGTTGGAATGAAGGTCTGTGTGGACTTTGATTAGTTGTGTGTGTGGGTTTGTGTGGGTGGAGAATATTTATAAGAAGTTGTATTTTCTCTGTTTCAGAAAGGACATTTTATACTGATCTACTCAGCAACATGGATTTTAAAGTAATAACTACTGCCTTGCTCGGGCATTAAACATTATTTTTGCAGTTTTTGGCAATTCGACAGCTTTATTCTTGTAATGTTATGCCTTTATTCTCTTATTATATAACAGCTTTTACTTGTATAATAACGAAAGGGAACAGAGGGTTGATTCAGGATGAAAAATGACACTGAAATAAATTGAGTTAACTTTTTTTATTGCTTGAAACTACTGTAATTATGATTTCTTATTCCAAGTCTTAAAGGGCCATCATTCAAATTAACATAATATTTAGCACTATTATAATCGAATGAAGTTTTACTATCTCTGTCTGTTTCAGAAAGGATATTTTATACTGATCTACTCAGCAACATGGATTTTAAAGTAATAACTACTGCCTTGCTCGGGCATTAAACATTATCTTTGCAGTTTTTGCAATTTTACAGCTTTACTCTTGTAATATTATGTCTCTATTCTCTTATTATGTAACAGCTTTTTCTTGTAAAATAATGAAAGGGAACAGAGGGTTGATTCAGGATGAAAAATGACACGGAAATAAATTGAGAGTTAACTTTTTTTACTGCTTGAAACTACTGTAATTATGATTTATTATTCCAAGTGTTAAAGGACCATGATTCAAATCAATGTAATAATTATCACGTTTGTCATCTGAAGAAGCTTTACTATCTCCACTGGGACAAACCCTTCATAGATAGAGAAACGCTCCTAGTTGTTTTTTGCTTTTCTCGAAATTGAATTTTTCTCTGTCTGTTTCAGAAAGGATATTTTATACTGATCTACTCAGCAACATGGATTTTAAAGTAATAACTACTGCCTTCCTCAACATTAAACATTATTTTTGCAGTTTTTGGCAATTCGACCGCTTTATTCTTGTAATACAATGTCTTTATTATCTTATTATATAACAGCTTTTTCTTGTAATATAACAAAAGGGAACAGAGGGTTGACGCAGGATGAAAAATGACACTGATTAAATTGAAAGTTAACTTTGTTTTACAGCTTGAAACTACTGTAATTATGATTTATTATTCCAAGTGTTGAAGGACCATGATTCAAATCAACGTTATATTTATCACGTTTATAATCTAAAGAAGCTTTACTTTCCCCACTGGGACAAACCCTTCATCGATAGAGTAACACTCCTGGTTGTTTTTTTGCTTTTCTCAACCTTGACTGAACTTGTGAAACTATTGTTTGACTCCAGATGATTTCCTGACTTCCCCTGTGAGGTGATTCCTCTTTGACTGAAAGCAGCTCTGTGTCTAACGGACACGTTCGGGGCCACGAGCCAACACACTCATTTTCAACTGCTCGAAGAAATGACTCACAATTATCTCCATTGAGGTCGACTGTCATCGCACTGATCTCTGTGTTTTTTTTCCCCTGATATGATTAAAGCAGGAGAGGCTTTCATGGTGTTTACACTAAAACACGATGGGATTCTGGGGAACAGTGGCCTCGTTGATGAGCCGGAGCGCTTGTGTTTGGTTTGTTTCCCCCCCCCCGGAGGCTCCACGCTGTGTCAGAGACTTGACGGCCTGTGTGGGAAGTCAGTTCACCTGCATCACCCCCCCCCCCTGTCCTCCTCCACGCTCCACCACCGCCTCCCCTCAGGATGAAGAGGCTGGTGGACAGATGAGTGTTGACTAAGTGCTGCTGACTCGACATTCCTCGCCTACCTCTGTTTGTATTTGTGTGACTCAAAATCCTGCAGTTGTACACAACGTTAAACCGGAAAACTCTCCTGAGTGCTCGTTCCACCTCCGAGAAAAACACGACCCTGTAACGTCTCCTCTTTGAGAACAATATATAGTTTCTACATTTGCTTTTGATGCCTTTGTGTTGCTGCTTTCACACATGCAGACACAATCTCCTGGAATTATTCGAAAGGCCTGTATGTGAGAACACAAGAGTTTCTACCACAAGCGAGTGGGCGACAACATTTCTAACACACGACGGCATCGAACAAAAGAAATATAAATATTGTCGTAAGTAGAAGATACCGAAAGACATTTTCCAGAGGGTTTGTATGTGAGGACATAAACGTTGCAGTTAGTTGCTCTGGATGTTTTCCGGAACTTTTCCTGATGTCATGAATCCATGTCTGAAAACATCTGTTCAGTGACATCAACCTAACATATTTAATATCTTTAAGGGAAGACCTTGGAAATAAAGCTATGTCACTGCTGTGTAGAGTAAACTAGTTAGCATGTTAGTAGCTAGTTAGTTAGTATGTCGATACCAAAGCCACCATGATCGAGACCATAAACTCAAAATGTTTACTGGCGCTATAAATTAAGTGAGGATTAATCATTTTCTCATTGACGTCTATGGAAACTGACTTATTAATGCAACCAGTGGAGTCGCCCTCTGCTGGTCATCTGAGAGAATGCAGGTTTCAGGCACTTCCGCCTTGGACCTGGAGTCTACGTCCATTTCTACATCGATTCTATTGTTGACGAATATAAATGCAAACTTCCTTAGCTTAGCTGTACACCTCAGGGAAAAAGATGAAGAAGCTTGTGGACACGTTTCTGCATGTGATATTTTTACTTCTAAGGATAAAGGAGAGTCGAGGACGGAGTAGTGAGAGATGAGACGGGGGAGGAGGGTGAAGGATGAAGGATGAGAGAGAGGAAGGAAGGAGAAGTGAGGAGATGAGTCAGAAGAAGCAGAGGAAGAGGAGAAAGTAAAACAAAGGGAGCAAAGGGCAGCATGAGGGCAAAAGGCTGCGTGATAGTCAGCTGTCGGATTAGCTTATCGCCCTCTGAGGCTGGATGCTGGTTGGGGGGGGGGTGAGACCGGGCCTGTACCTGTGACTCACTGACCACAGGTGTCACTCAAACCTGACCCAACTGCCAGAGGAATGTGGTAAACAAGCCCGTGTGGTCTCAGAGATCCCGGTGCGGCGAGCGCTCGTCCAGCTGCCGGTGCAGGTAACACCTGGAGGAGAGAGAGAGAGAGAGAGAGAGAGAGAGAGAGAGAGAGAGAGAGAGAGAGAGAGAGAGAGAGAGAGAGAGAGAGAGAGAGAGAGAGTCGGCCCCTATCTCCACCTCGGCTTTGTCTCCTCGAGTTGTAATCGTACGCCAGGTTCTTCTGCCCGGAGGCGCCGTGAGCCGAGGTTATTGTTCAGGCATCGAACAGTGCACCGCTCTCTCTTCTCAGGTTCCACTCCGGCACTTTCATTTGTCAATTGTGAGAGGTTTTTTATTTTGTTAGTATTTTGTCCACTAGCCAGAATTTCTACAGGCGTAAAAACACTGATCTAAGAAAAACCTGCTTCAGATACGATACTCAGCATTCGTCTTTCACCTGCTGTGAGGGATCAGGGAGAAGTATCATAGGAAACACATATTCTATTTTATCATAAGTTTATAAATAAGTTCATTTATAAAGGAAAACAAAGGATTGATCAGATGAATTTATATTTTTCTTTCATGCTACTTCTCTTATCTCTCTCTGAACCTTTTTATTTCCACTTTACAGAAATCCGAATTACTCCATGTAAGAATTCAGCAAGAATATTCACAGCTAGCAGGTGGGCATGATGATTATGTTTCTAACACGTGACGGACGCAAAACCACAATTATGCAAATATATTTCAGGATGAAGAAAAGATGACAAACATGAAGAAGATGACAAAGACATCAACGAGATTTGGGAGCTTTCGAGAGACGTGGGCCGACAGGATTTGAGAATCTCTCTCAGCTTCATGTGTGTGAAACACAAACGCAGGGAAATGTCTGAAAACGGCTTCACCTCTGTGAGATGTTGGTTTCAATCTGTAGTTGTGTGTCAGATACACTTGGTATGGAAGTGATATTCCCATAAATATACTGCAAGTGTGTCCTGATAATATAAAAGTACGGTGAAGTCTTTTCCCATCTGTCCTCTGGAGCATGAAGGCATCGCGGTGCCTTCATGTTCCCATGTTCTCCGTAAAAAACCTCTGTTCCCTTTCAGTGCACGTCCTAAAGTCCTAATGTCTGAATGTGAAAAGGTCCAGTTGATTTATTCTGTAATTCGCTGCCTTCCATCTGAAGTCGGCTCATTTCACATTCAAGCTCTTCTAATATTTCACTTCCCGCTGTGAGAGGTGCGGGGATGAATTGTGATTATGAAGAATTTTTAAGGAGCGGTTTATTTGTCCTCCGGCCAAGATCTATAGAGAACTGGCCCCTGATTCTTCCAGACGGCTCAAACGCTCACAGGCTCAGGTTGGACTTTGCACTTTGCTTTTATGTGATTTATTTTATTTTATGGACGCTCTGGCACATGTTTTTATTTGTTTGCAAAGTTCCAATGCATCTGCTTTCTTCTTAAAAAGGAGTTTCACTAACAGCATATTTAAGTTAAAGGAAAAAATCTACTGCTGCTCTAGTAGTTAATATCTTTATTTTAGATTAGATTCTATTGTGCAGTGGGAAAGTGGACTTTTGAATCCCAGTGCACAGATGTGGTGCTATTTGTTTAAGCACCAGGATTAGTGCAGGTTACGGCTCATTTCTAAGGTTATGTTACGCTCTAATTCCTTGTATTGTACAAATATGAAGCCAAAATATCCTGGATATGGGCGCTGAAATCTTGTGCTCGTGACATAACTTGAGTGTAGCTCTGGTTTCAAAGTCCCACCGATTCAAGCACTCAGCCATTTGAGAGTCAGTCCCAGCTTTCAATCATGGCCCATCTCGTTACCACATCAAGTAACTAATTAAATCCAAACAATCAATTAACAAACATAAAAATCTAATTAAAATGACATTAGACCAAACCTCTACTGCAGCCAGCCACCAGGGGGTGATATCACTGAGCATATAATGCCTCGTTAGAGTGAATGATGAAGTATCAACCCATCCTGAAGTCACCCTTTTGTTTTAAATGCTGTTTTGAACGTCCCAGTCTGATATCTTGTCCAGCACCATCTTATTTGTTTTAAACCAGAAGTACTTATGATTGGAGGAGCAGAGGGTGGAGCCTGACTTATATTGCATGCCCACTTACACCTGTGAGCTGCACTGATTGGTCAGTTCTTGCTGACAATCACCATATCCACACCCAAATGCAGACAATGTTTTATCGCCTGGAATCGAATATTAACTTTTTTAAACTAGTAGAGTTGCTGGTCATTTGAGAGAATGCAGGTTTCAGGCATTTCTGCATTGGCTTCACTTTCTGGATCTGAAGTCTTTGTTAATTTAGAGAAACAGTCTGGTCATTTCCCAAACATCCGATCCTCTCTCTTGAAGATCTTCATCTCTTTCTTTCTGTTTATCTCGACGCTGCCTCCACTTTGTACGAACACTGTGCGTTAATCTCCCGACGCGACTCTGATCCTTTCAGGGTTTAACGTATGTAGCGACCGACCTGACATCCAGCACAACAAAGCTTTGATTCAGCGCTCGGCTCTATCTGATCTCTGCTATTCAAACAGTTCAGTGTGTGAAGGCGCTCGGCTCTCGGTGTTTCCTCCGACGGTGAAGAGACGGCGCTAAGTGCTCCACATGGCGGGAGGGATTAATACTTAAGTACAGCGCGGCAGCTGCCTTGACAGCCTGTCTTCTTCCCCAACGTCTCATACAGGAGGCAGGGAAATCTAAACATCGTCTGGAAGGAGGTCTGGCTCACGACAAACTCACGTCAAACTCACAAATTCTGTCGTTTTTGAAATTGGACGTTTTTGCAATCACGTTCGTTTGCAGCGTTTTCCAGTGTTTTGTTGCAGCTGCCACCGAGTCTGATGTCTGTGCTGCAGCTGGATATGAACGTCTTCATACTGATGACTCCTCAGACAGCAATAACTTTTATATCTTCCGAAATGTGGCATCTATAGCTAAAATATCCTGGAAACAGGTACCGCCATCTTTGGAGCCAAATATTTTCAAAAACTCTGCAAAACACAATTCGAATGTACGGAGCTTTATTTCCGATCGTGTGAATATCAGGAGTTGTTCAGTATGATTTGCAGCAGATGGCACTAATTTCCAGTTATTCACGATTATACCGCTGCAGAGGAAGAGAGCACAAAGTGATGATGTAATTAAAAGAGCGGTAATCAAAGCTAGAGAATCGCCCATGAGAACTGTGTTATGTAACTGAGGATTAGTTGCATGTAATGGATTATTAAGTTCTCGATCAAAACGATAAATAATGCATATCACAAAACACATGCATGCAACATTTACATGTGGTATTAATTATTTACTCTTCTGTTGTGTACTCACTACATGATACTGATGAGATACACACTGAGGCACACAACTAATTGCCTTCTCTGTGTGCGCTTATACAGCATAGTCGTATTTATTATTCATTTATTTCTGTGTGAACCTAAATGTAAACTGTTCACTGAATGTTCACAGTGAATTCAGTCACGATTTTCTTACCATATTGAGAGAAAATGTTGGAAATAGAATCATTACAAAGCTCAATTTATCCTTGTGTGCTGAAGCAGAACATGCAGTGATAAGTAGGAATAAGTAATTAAGCAGTAATCAGCAGAGTGAGCTGGTTTTCTACCGGGAGAAAAGCTCCCTTCACCACAGACTCTGGGTTTTTCAACTTTGCAGAACTTTATACATTCACTAAAAAACACACTGGAGGAAAGAAAAGCATAAAAAGCAGAATACGTCTCCTTTAAGAATTTAAAATGTTGCATTTCTGATGCAGGAGCAAAACAAAACCCTGAACACAATAAACTCGAATGTGTCACTTTCTTTCCTGCAGAGCCGTCACATCTCTTCATTCCACACAGGTGTGTTTCCCTTTCATGAGTCCGCCCGCGCATGTCACGCTGCCGCACCCACAGGAGACGACAACGCACCCGGCCTCACCACACAACCCGCTACACAACACGGTGTTCTAAACCCCCAGCATGCACGGCGTGCACGGTGCAGATGTGTTCAGCCTCAGTTTGGGCGCGGTGGCGGTCGCGTTGAGTGCGGCATCGCAAACCATTAATTGCACCGAGGCTTTTCATTCCCTGCCCCCCCCAGAGATGAGTCCGATCCAAACCGTATGTGGTCGGGTGGCGAGATGGGGCTCCCCCCCCCCCCCCCCCCGAGGTCGTAGGCGGGTTGTGAGGTTGTGCTTTGCACCGCCCGACTAAAAATAAAAAGATCAAGGAGCCTCCAGCAGACATGTTGGTCTGGTTAGACTCACAGAGCTGGAGAAGAAGAAGAGGGGGGGGTTAAACACAGTTGAAAGGTTGTGCATCAGCCCGGTGAACTAACGAGCTTCGGTGGCGGAGGGTACAGTAACTCAGGAGGAAGTTGAAACACGTTTTAAAGGAGCTGGAAGTTGAAGCAGCTGCAGGTAATAACCAGTTTTTCAGTTTTTGAAGCCTGAGACTTTCCCATGAAGGCGCTGGACGGACGTCTGAGGTCGGGCCGTACAAGGAGAGCTGCTGTTAACTCCTGTGGCGTGTTGCTAAAGAGAGAACATCATATTTTACAGCCGAGGAACATTTACACAAGGCGCCTTTTTCTTTTCCCAGCACGAGGGAGTTTTTCTCCCCACAGCCGCCGAGTGTTTTGGTTCATTGTGGGAACGGCAGCTCTGTGAAAGTGAGAGGTTGTGACCTCACTGTGTAAAGGGCCTTGAGATAATGTTGGCGTTGATATGGTGCTAAACAAATATTATCAATATTAATATAAGTTATGGGATAAAAATCTAGATAAAGGTGAATTACAGTGTTTTATTTTGTATAAATGCAATCAAGACTAAAGACTTTTAGTCGGCTGTCAAGCAAACACCAAGTGACGTAATACACGACATCATGGAGGAAGTAGTTTGTAATTAGTGTGGCGTTAAATGGAGGGTTGGTAATTTGAAACACGTTTTTTATCTTATTTGTGGAAAAGCTTTTCACGTGCCGATTGCCCGATGAAGTCGTCTGTGAAAGAAGAAGAAGAAACAGCTGCTGTCGGTTGCCGGAGCAGCTTCGTGAACCGGAGTCTCCACAAGCAGGAGAGACAAATTCATTCAACTCAATTCAGGGTTTTCACAGGATCTTAAAAAAATCTGAATCTTATGCCTAAAATATGTTAAAATTCCCAGAACCAGGTTTTAAATACCTTTATGCAGGTCTTAATCATGTCCATGTTCATTTAACGCTTCTTAAGCTGTAATAAAACTACAAACAACCAACCTACTATTAATAACTCATCGTCTACATCCCAATTAGTCTAAATAATCCTGCGACTTGGCATTGATCTTAAATTTAATTTATGATGGTCTTAAAAAAGTCTTAAGTTCGATTTCTTGTAACCTGCAGAAACCCTCTGAATATTTTCTGTCTCAAAGCTGGTTTCTGTCATTTAAGGTCATTCTTATGATGCTGGATTATGTTCAAGTGATCATCTTTCTGATAGGTTTATTTAAGTTTATTTATTAAGTTTAATTTGTCATTTGATTGTATAAAAACAGAGGGAAATCTCATGATAAACAGCTAAAACTGATGTACAACCAGGGCCGGCCCTAGCACATTTGGCATTTGAAATGAAGTTTCTACCGGTCCTCATTTATCGAAATTGTGCTGACACACGATGGTGGTTAGCAAGCTAACTCCAAACAGCAAAGTTAGCATGTGCGCTACGTTGCTTAGTGAAGTTAACAAGCTAACTTCATACAGCAACGTTAGTATGTATGTGTGCTACGTTACAGCGCAATTAAGTGACTAGAAACGGTAGATAACGGCTAATTGTTTTTTATATCACGGTCCTCGGATAAAATCCGGCTTATTTCGCGAACTTTTAAGCAGTTTTACTCTACTCCTCTCTCTCGCATCAGGGTAGCCATCTTGAATGTTTTGAAAACCCAGCCTGAACTACGTTACGTCATGACGTCAGACGCTACGTTCCTCCGTTTATACTCATACATTTTAATTTATATCTGGATGTTCACTCAGAAAATTGTATCCATTTGAAATTAAAACAGCATCAATAGTTAACAGAACTCAGAAGTTTATTGTTGGGTTTACTTGATAGTTGTTTTTGAGTGCTCTAACCATAATACTTATGAGTTTATAGTACTGTTCGGGTTTACAGTGCACAGACGTCCAATTGCGTGTACATAATATTCTGTGAAAAATGTGGAAAACAGTATTTAAGAGAAATTTTGTTTTCCATAGCCACAAGAATGGTACAACACAGGTATAAATTGAGACACAAGAAAAACACAAATACTCCTCTAGTCAAACACTTCATATTACATGGACCACAATCACATAGAGTAGCAGGCCTCTAATACAATTTGTCTTGGACCGATATAGAACGAAATAAAATGGGAGAGAAGATGGATCTTCCTCCTAATTACGAAAGAACCAATTGGCCTGAATGTTAAAATAAATTCAACAATTTTCATGACTCCTAAACAACATGGGGCATTTAATTAGAATGAAAATAATATTCAGCACCCAGGAGACCCAATTCATAGAGTGTACAGTGGGTTTAGAATCCTGGCCGTCAACTAGGGCCCTAACCCGTTTTCTACCCTAGCCTAAACCTAAACCTACTCTATTATTGCCTAAACCTAACTCACACACTCTCTCTTCCTAAACCTCACCTTAGACTCTTGCCCCAACCCTAACCACTATGGACCCTTGCCTTAACCTAACCTCCGAACTAGACTAAATAAGACTGGCCGTGGCCTATTACCCTAAACCTAACCATTTTTGACCCATACTTACAATCTATGGCTTAAACCTAAGTCCCCTCTACTATTGCCTAAACCCTAACCATGGATCCTGGCCCTAACCCTAACCACTATGGACCTTTGCCTAAACCTAAAACCTTCTAACTTGAGAACAACAGTGTTTATCTAATTCCAGATATTCTGAACAACATATTCTCCAAATGAAACTAATCAAATATAATAAATACACACATATGTATATTGATTTACTCACAAGAACAAGAAAGAAACTTACAATTCACAAAGACAATTCGTGGATGTTACGAAGTAGTATTAAGAACATGATGGATCACAAAAAGAATACATGGATATAGACAACTCAAATAAACACTAAGGAAACAAATAACATGTAATTTGATATGTAAGTTAAAACAATCACAGTTTATCTTCACGACATTTACTTAAAATCACAAGTCACAGTTCAGTTACACAAAAAAAGACAGTTCATAGACGTCACAAAGTAGTAATAACATAATGATTTATGACAAAAATAATACATGGGTGTTGACAACTCCAGTTAATAACATGTAATTTGAGATGTGCGTTAAAAAAATCTGAGTTTATCTATATGAAATTCGTTTTAAGTCACAATTTTATTTTAAATAGAATAAAAATAAATAAATATATCACTTAAGTCCAATAAAATATAATATATTCATAGATACACGGTATCATGTGTGAATATATATATATATATAAGTTTGTCTATTCACAGTTATAGAATTAAAGGTGGAATTCACAGTGGAATAGACAAGGGGGAGGAGTCTGTGAGAGCCAGCCTATAAATAGAGGAGCCCGGAGTCTCCTCAGTTACTCTTGCTCTGAACGTTGTAGTGGAAGGACCTCACAGGTCACAAGTAAGGACCTTACTTAAAATCACAAGTCACAGTTCAGTTACACAAAAAATGACAATTCGTAGACGTCACAAACAGGGCTGCAACTAACGACTATTATGATAGTCGATTAGTCACTGATTATTGAAACGATTAATCGACTAATCGTTGCACCCTAGTGCTGTGCTCACTTCAGTGTATGGGAGGGAGCAGGACCCATCATGAACTCCTTCCTGAAGTTAGCTACCCCTTCCTCTATCTCCTCAGCAGAATACCTGAGGGTGAATGAAGTCATGAGGATCTAACAATGAACCAAACATGATTTGTAATGTGATGATAAGTCGGTTCAGGTTGGTGAGCATGTGTGATTTTACCTTTGCTCCTCCATCATGACCGGTAGCTGCGCACACTTGACCTCCAGCCGCCACTGGCGCTCCAGCTCCGGGATGTCGGTGTAGGGCTGGCGGAGGAGCACGGCGTTGGTTTGCCACTCCCTTGAAAAAATGTAAAGTTGTGTTTAACACATCCTTCTGTCAATACGTGGTGTACAGTCAGACTTTCATCTTGTTTCTGTGATGTGTTTAATGTAAGAGACTAATTCTGCTCAGGGACAATAGATAATTCTTCTGTTTTTACACAAACACGCAGCAGCTTTCAGTCTGAACGAGACATTTGAAAGGAGCCGGGTTAAATGCAGGTAGTGTGTGCTGTGTAGGGCTGCAACTAACAACTATTCTGATAGTCGATTAGTCACTGATTATTGAAACGATTAATCGATTAATCGACTAATCGTTGCACCCCTAGTCACAAAGTAGTAATAACATAATGATTTATGACAAAAATAATACATGGGTGTTGACAACTCCAGTTAATAACATGTAATTTGAGATGTGCGTTAAAACAATCAGAGTTTATCTATACAAAATTCGTTTTAAGTCACAATTTTATTTAAAATAGAATAAAAATAAATAAATCACTTAAGTCCAATAAAATATAATATATTCATAGATACACGGTATCATGTGTGATAATATATATATATTAGTTTGTCTATTTAGATAATTTACAGTTATAGAATTAAAGGTGGAATTCACAGTGGAATAGACAAGGGGGAGGAGTCTGTGAGAGCCAGCCTATAAATAGAGGAGCCCGGAGTCTCCTCAGTCACTCTTGCTCTGAGCGTTGTAGTGGAAGGACCTCACAGCTCAGATAGAAGTATATTGCTTTTTGCTTTTTCACGTAGACCTGAGGAAGAACCCGTCATGTGTTTTTAGATCTGATTTTATTTTTTAGTTTGTTTCTTTGAGTTATTTTTTTTGTTGATTTAATTACGTGCTAATAACAATGGTTCCAAGTTGCATTCTGCACTTTTTTTTCACTGTCGTGCAGGCAGTGTCTTCGGTTGTGATACCGACGCACATGTCCCAGCTTCGTCCCACTGAACTCAGATACAAGTCCACGGCGCTGAACATGTCCTCTGCAGTCGTAGTAGAAGGACCTCTTGTGCAGAGAAATTGTTCCTGCAAGTCCCCGTCCCACATGTTTCACGTATACCAGGTGAATTAATTGTGACAAACGCAGATAACTGTAAAAGTGAAGTAAATGTTTTTCAAATGATAATGTGCTATCTTTTAAATCAAAATAGTAAAAATACTTTTTTAAATACAAATTATAAACATAACTAGGGCTACGTTGTAGCACTTGCGGGCCCGAGCACCCGCACGTTGAAGCATGTAGCGGTTGGTGGAGAGAGCGATCGATGACCAAGCGCACGTCTCTGCGTTACATGTGTTTTGCGCTCTGCAGCAAGGATAAACGCTTCACTTCCTGCATCCGTCACGCGATGTCGATCCTTGCCTGCTTATTGCTCATTATGGTCCATTATCGCTCTGTGAAAATTTCATGTAAATTGAATGATAGTTGTAAAACAAAGCTTACTTCCTGTTGCCAGTAGGTGACGCCATCACTATTATTACGCACCGACATATAGATCTGCTCAAGCAGACGCTCTGATGTAGCGTGAGCAATTTTGTGTCAATTGGACAATGTTACCACAACTTGGGGCTGTTGCTACACACATGTAGTTTGAAGGAGGACCAAGGACCTTACACTGTAGTCCTCCTGATGCTGTTGTAATGAAAGCTATAAAAGTTTCCAATACAAAATAATGACCAAGATTTATCATTGAATCCAAATCTACATTCATCTGAGTCTCCTGCTCTGCTGATATTCTTGTATGTGACTGCTACACGAACTCCTCCTGTCCCCACCTCCACCTCCCAGTAACAACGTCCAGTCAGACTCTCTCTACTCAGGACCTGAGGCCAAACAGTGAATCTGTCTGGGTGATCAGAATAATACTGTTGTTCACTCATACATGTTACTTTTCTGTTTCCCTCAGATAATAACAGACGTCTGTTTACTGTGTTTGGATCCATTGTGATTTCCTGTGAATATTTTAAGAAGTCAGCTCTGGTCTCTGGCACAGCAGGTGAAAGGTTTGATTCTCGCATTGATCGGATTCATCAAGTCGACATTAGTTCTATTAAACCTTGAATTTAAGTCATTTGAATAGCTTTAGGTAAATATTCTGGATTTATTGTCCCTTGGAATCTGAACCAGACGTGTTGATGATAAAGTATAAATCCTCACCAAAAGCAGTCCCCGTCTCCTTACGGCGCTGAGCAGGACTGTGGAAGGTCAGATGCATCTGTCCCAAAGCAAAACACACATGAGTGATACGTCCACTGTGACACACAACCCATCAAAGCTTCAGTGTGGGTGAGATTTAACAACCTTGAACACAAGCTCCGGGCTGCAGAGCAGGTTCAACGTTCCCAGGAACAGGAACAAGGCCACCAGGGTTCCTGAGAAGAATAAACAGGTTCAAACAAAAACATAAAGAAGAGAAGAAATCCAACATGAGGGCCTGGTCCTCGATATTCACTTTGCATTCACGTATGTGTCAGGTGCGACTCCAGCAGCTCGATGCTCTTCCCTTTACACCAGACGTCTTTCTCATGGTTCTCTCGAATAGGTCTGGTCACTGTAAAGATAGGAAACCATTTCCCATGAGAATCAAGTGGTTCTTTTAAGTCCCAACACAATGCAACACGTGAACTTTCAAGAGTCAAAGTGGGTTCTCTATCCTTTTATATGCCTTTTTTAATGTGTTCACCGCTGTCTGATTACCAGGAAACCAGTTGGAAGGATGCAGGATAGTTCAGGGAACACCTCATTTCACTCTGTAACATTGTGAAATGGTGTGTTTTACATTTTCCCAGATTTCTCAGAGAACAATTTGTGGATCTTGAACTGATCTGGGAGCCGAAATCTAGCAGAACTTCAGGGAAACTATTGGCTCTTCTTATTGTTCTCTGTAAATATACAACATGTCAATAAACGTCCTTGAAATGTTCCCAAACACTGAAGTGGCCATTTTTTTATCCAAACGAGCCCAGAAACGACGAGCCCCTGTGACAAGGCAGTTTGAGGAGCGATGGTTCAGAGTTCACACAATAAAACTTTTACTACACACAATAATAAATACACACACACACAAACAATCCTCCCACATGGTATATGCAGCAAACCTGAGATAAAATTCAATACTTTTCAAGACCTTTTTCAAGACCCTTCTAATATATTTCAAGACCCCAGCGCCACTAGGAGCTGTAACCAGTTACATCTACGTATAGTGGAATCCATCTGGATGCTGGATCGTGATCTTACTGGCTGCTGACCATAGACTATGATTGCAGCAGGACTGCTTGACATATAGTATTGAAGTTATCGTTCAAAATGTTTACCCTCATCAATGCTGCTAAAAACTTTAATCCCGGATGGCGGCCGGCATGGCAGGGTAGGTTGCAAGCCGGGAGTACTCTGTTAAACATTCGGTCAAATGCCTTCTTAAATCCGTCCAATTACATCTAACTATCGCTACTAACGCTTATCTTAACTGAGAAGATGAGGAAGACAAATAGAAAAGCAGGCCAAACGGCAGACCAACAAGTTCAAGAGACAAAACTAGCCGACACAGTTAAAACAGCAGTGGAGCAGCCGGGCCCCGAGGCTAGCAGCATGCTAATGTTACCGGTCTTTCCTATGTGTCGTGAAACCTGCGTTGTGTCTTGGGAATTGATGACCGGAACCTGTTCTTTTGTAACAGGACCTTTATTTTTCGGTCTCTCTCTTGTCTAGAACATTCTAAATAAATCTCAAAATAATTTACAAACATACCTGTCCAGATAACAGCAAGACAGAAAACGGTGTCATTCACAGGCCTAACATAAAAAACAGGCACTTTTCGAGACACCACAATGGCGGACACCTACGCACATGTTTAATCTCTTTGCTAAAACACTCTGAACTAATTAAAGAATGAAAATGAACCATAAAACATAAAGCAACTTGACTAATATAATCTTATAAAACACATAAAACATTCTAGACAGCTTACAGACTACTTAAACTATGAACTTTACACATTTGTGTCGCGCTGTGAATCATACATACCGGTCTCTCTCTCGTCCAGAACATTCTGGGGAGACCGGTGAAAATAAATATAATGACCACTCACGACCTACAGAGGTCGCCAAACACACGCAATACAAAATCAATTATATACAAAAACTGGGATTTCTGGTGAAATGAAACAACAATTCCAATACCTGCTACACTAACACTTCCGGATATGGAGAGATTGCTAACGTCCATGGAAGAGCGCATCATAGCCAAACTTTCAGCTCAACTTTCAGCTGAGATCAACCAACATCATCGACCAACATCACGAAACCATTCTACAGCTGGAAGCCTCGCACAACGACATGCACACACGAGTTGAGAGACTTGAATCCACTTGTGCTGCGCTCTCAAAACAAAACGAAGAGCTGAAAGTTAAACTGGATGATCTTGAAAACCGATCCAGGCGGAACGATATCCGCATAATAGGACTGCCTGAGAAAGCTGAAGGACTGCATCCCACTTCATTCACCGACACACTGCTGAAGGCAGGGCCGGCCCTAGCACATTTGGCGCTCTAGGCAAGCTTCACTCCTGCCGCACCCCTAACCGTAAAAAAACGATTTTCCACGAAAACTTATAAAATGATTTCTTTCTTCGTCGAAGTTGCTTGGACACACACACTCTAACCATAAGCCTCAATGTGGTGGCATGTTCTGACAACACCGTTTTCGATTTTTGGCTCATTTTTCCCTAATGTTAATACCACAGCAACAAAGTATTGTATCTGTATCTGTAGAATACAGCATGAATGGAGCAGCAATAACGACACGGAGCCTTCAGTTCCTCATCCAGACTGCATCTCATTCAAATTAAACACAATTTCAAGTACAAGCATTTCTCTGAGTGTAACTGCATTTTAAAGTGCATAAAACATACATTCAATTATTATGGTGTCTCTTTACTTCAAACATTATCACTCATAAAGAAATATAAACAATTACAATATAGACATATTGAACATTGGCTTATAACTGGTCTTTATAAGGCACAAAAACAATACAGTGCTGCGGTCGTTTACTGATTTCTCTAATGAAACATAAACCCACGTGACTATCACGTATATTAGTAGGAATAATCTTTAATTACTGTTAAAGTCATCAAATACAATATTTTGGGGCAAACCAGATATAGAAGGGGGCGCAAAATTTTTTTTTTATACATATATATATTTATTTATTTTTTGCTGGGTGCAGTTTTTGGCGCCCCCCTCTGATTGGCGCCCTAGGCAACCGCCTATGTCGCCGGAAAGACCGGCCCTGTGTACAACTGTATCCTGGATATTATAGGAGTGAAGACACATTGTCCATCTTTAAACAGTCTATGTTCGAGAATCATAATCATGATAATATTCATATTTATCATCTCCTCGCTCTCCAGTTTAATTTTATCTGGTAATATCTGCCATCTGTGTTCCTGGCCCATCTTTACAATGTGAGAAGACTCAGGTCAAACTCTCACTGAGCTCAGCCGCTCAGGAAGTGGATGAAGATTCAGCAGAACGGATATTTAAGCCAGAAAATCACGAGTCTATTTTTAGTTGCTGAATTTCTTCTAATCACGCGCTGGACTCCTGGATGAATAATGAATAGTGTCTCGTCAGCATTTATAATAAAAACAGAACCAGGCCGAGCATCCAAACAGAGTCTGCCTCTCACATCCAGAACTCGGAGTTGTTGTTATTATTTTTCCTCTTAACACAGCAGAATGTGACTCAGACGGCCGAGTACATCTCCCAGTTGCTGAGTGGCTGATGGAGATAAGGGGAAATGACTGTGGATGAGAGACACCATCCTTCAGCCTGTCACACTCTGCACTGCCCATATTAATTAGCCTCAATAACTCATGACCTCATCTCAAACAGCCACTTCGGGGGAATCGAGTGAATCGAGGAGGAGACGTGGCACCGGTAAGCTTATCTGCTCGGAGCACGATCACAACACAATGAGCCCTTTCACTTCTGTGATACGACACAAGGATGTTGATACGGACCCTCAGATAATACTAATTGTTCTGTCCTCTGCTTGGTTAATGTGTCAGAGAACCAGAGAGTCCGAAACAGGAATATGTGCAACTCAAAGGTGGAGTAAGGGATTTTAATCTAATGGGCCTTTTGCCTGATCTCCTCCTGGTCCCATGTGTGCGCTGGAGATATATCTGGTTTAAAAACTCAGCCCTGGTTTTTGATTTGATGACAACAGGGTGTTTCCTTGCAGCAGATTTTCCACGGTCACAAACAGAATATGCTGATTTGTTTTCTTGAAGCGATTTATAAAAATAAAACACGTGGAAACACCTGTTACATCTCAACGAGGTTACAGCTGCGTCTCAATTCATCCTTCGGAGGCTGCGTTTGAAGACCAAGTGCATCACAGTTTTCCTTCAAATGCAAATGCAGCCGATAAAATGTGTCTAAACATCCCAGAGGATCGAAGGCTCCGGTGGGCGGATCCTTCACGGCCCGACCGGTCCCAGGATTGATTGATTGCACTTAGACGAGGAACAGTTTCTTCAAAGAGGTCACAAAGGCTTGAGTATCATTCTTTAACTGCACCTGAACATTTTACAGAACACATGTTAAAAAACCCAAAGTGCAGTAAAACCTTCTAAGCGTGTGTCTAACTTCAGATCTGTTGCTAGGCGACAGCGATAAGTGCAGGAAGACCAGACCGCATTATTTTGGTTCAGCCTTTCGAGGTCTATGAAGGAGGAGGTCTTCAGGGGCAGCTAATGTGATCATTCATCTAGATATACGGGACCATCATGGTTATGTTGATCTGACAAAGGTTTGTAGGAGAGTCATGAACAAATGTTGTTGAACTTTATGAATCAAAGGTGAAACGCTTGAGTGAAAGTGTCATAATTTTACGTGAGGTTGATTTTGCACAGATCACATTTCTACCCGGAGCTTTATCTCTATATATCTCACGTTATCTCCTGATTGGAGAGGAGCCTGGACGCCTCCCTCCCCCACATCGCTCTGCCTCTGCTCTACTGACAACCTTGAGATGAGAGCGTGGACGGCCCCCCCGCGGAGGCGCCGCGGAGCAGAGGAGGGGTCGTTATCATATTTTGGCAGCACTTCCATGTAAACCCAAAGGCCCTCCTCCATATTCATCAGAGGTGATTATGTGCTGACCTCCGCCTGCCGTTAATCCAGAGCTGATGTGTGGCCACCGGGCGAGCGAGGCGGAGGAGGGCGAGCGAGGCTGACACCCGGCCAATTAGGTGTCTCCGAGGTGAGAGAGCGAGAAAAACACATGAACGTGGGTTTTAATAAGATCACGGTCAAATCACAGGCCTCATTTTAATTTCTATTTGTTTTTATTATCGTGACATTAAAAGAAATATGAGCTCAGATGAAAATACAAAATAATACATCAATAAATGTAAATATGATTCCGTGCAGAGAGCAGATATTTTAATCAGATACTACTTAAATTACACAGAAGTTTAAATACATAGATTTAGCTGGTATTTAAAAAAAAAATGTAAAGGTTCCTCAGCTTCATATTTTGTTGGTTGCTAGGCAACATCAAGCTTATCGACAAAATTAATCTGCTTTAATTATGTTTTTAAACTGGTAAAGAAAAGGTCTTGTGAATAATTGTTTTTTGATTGTACTCCTACTACTTTAAGATTATTAACTTGAGTATTTTTGAACTTTTACATTTTAAGAGCGAAGGTTCTGGTGAATACAAACACTTTTCTACATTAACTCCTCAGGAAAATGTTATAAATCAAGGGAGAAGTAGAAGAAGAGTCATTTTTTCGTAGACTTCAAGTTAAAAACCAGTGGAGTCTACGTTTTATTTTATATAAAGTCCATCGCAACCAGTCCCTGGTGGTTTGACCTTTACTACTTTAGTTTTCCATCAAGGTCTTAGAGTGAACTTTTGTTTTATTTTCATTTTAACATTTTCTTTCCCTGTTGAAAATCGTGGTGTTAATTTAAAATCCACCTCCTATTGAAACCCAGATTCAATCAACCCCCGGCCTCCAGGGATCCACCGGCCTCTGAATGATGATCACTTATGATTAACGCTCAGCTGAGCTTCACAGTTTCCTGAAGGTGTGAGTGAAAAATCATCCTTTCCCGTCCCTGCCCTTCCCCCCCGCCCAGCCCAGCCTTTGACACCAGCACCATGATTAAATTACCAGTTTGAGAGACACTGAACCACTCAATTAAATCTGTCGGACTCCATCAGAGAGCGAGGAGCAGGATTCAGTCGGCTGATCCGCAGCAGTGACCACTTCCTGTCAGCGGTGGATCTGGATTCTACCGCTTTGTGTCCGACGCTTAGAGACGTGTCCTCGACCATCAGGGAGAGAGGAGACAATTACCACAGAAGAAGAACTGGTCTGTCCTCTGGACACGACTTCTGGTCACAGGTGGGCTCACGTTGAGCATTGATTCATCTCTGAAGTCTGGTAGAACTGTGTTATGATGAAAAGTGTTTCTTACGTGGGGCAATAAAAGAGAACAAAGGTTTATATAGAAATAAATCTGTAGGATCAGCTCATTATTTCTCAGTAAAATGATCATCAGTCTGTTATTTCTTCATGAAAGACTTGTTGCAGTGACTGAGAATATTCTAAGGGACGATTTAAGTATGCAAACTTATTAGAATATCTAATTTAGAACTAATCAATATGCTACAAAACTCAAGACCCATTTAAAGGAAAAGTTCAACATTTTCAGAAATGGCTTATTTGCTATTTGAATTACATGAAGCATGTTTGTGTCACTCTCATGTGTGTGTGTGTGTGTTAAAATATGGAGCTGGATTTGGCTTGTAATCAATCTTTGTAGCTCTTCCGCATTGGTTCATCTCTGTGGTCATTTCTGAGGCCTGGAAGAACTGTGTTATATTGAAAAATGTTATTATACAATTATAGAGAAATATGGTTTATTTAGTAATAAAATCTGTGGGATCAGTTAATTATTCCTTCATGAACGACTTGTTGCAGTGACTGAAACCTGCTCACAGAGAGTTCTTCTGTTTGTTTTAACCTCCCTGATGAATGGGGTGTGGTCGACCACGAAGGACAACACACAGGGCGCCAGTTGAACAAGTATTTGAATGTCAGTTTCCCTCCGACTTACAACTTAGTTGACACAATCTGAACGATTTGTGTAACGCCCCAACACGTCTGAGCTCTTAAAACACAGCGAGGCTCATTTGCATGTAACTGACTTCAGTTCAGTTCAGTTCAGTTGAGGTTGTTTTCATCCACAGCTCCTGTTCCCTGGTTTCACCTGTTTACTGGTTTTACTGATGAGATGGATCAAGAGAGGGCTTCAGTACCTCACAGGGAATATTGCAACACAGAAACCTCTTTGAGGTTACAAACACTCATGGTGATCCATGAATTATTGCTTTGGAAAATGATACAAATAACAAACGAACGTAGAAACCAACAAACATAACAGGGGTGACAACATAACCACCTTGGTGGAGGTGAAACGGAAGTGGTATAACAAAACTTAAATGATTTAATTGTCATAAAACAAGGTGGAAAATCAAGATCTGTGCATTAATCCCTGAAAATTTAATGAAAATGAAAAAACATCCCGTGTTGCAAAGTTAAAGTCTAAACTACATCCTAAACATGAATGGGTTGATCACAGATTCAGACCTCAGGAAATCAGTTATTCCAAAAAATATACAAACAAACAGACACAGGTGGGAACATAAGCTCCCCAGTTACAGATATCAGTCTCCTAAATTTCTCAAAATCCACCCCGTTGATCGAATCTGCTCCAAAAGTTAATGAGTTATTTTCTAAACCAGGTCCCGTCCTTTCCACAAAGTTTCGATAAAGTCAGGTTTGTAGTATTTGTGTAATCCTGCTCACAGACAAACAAAAAGCAATGAAAACACAACATAACGGTAACAAAATTACACTGACTGCTACTGAGAAATCACTTTTTCTTCCAGTTTATCACTTCAATCTTTACAGTTTTGGAGGAAATTGAAGCTGTAATAATGAAGTTGTCTCGCTTGTTTTGAGCAGAAACCGGTGAAGCAAACTGCTGATGTTCGTCCAACACGGCTTCTTCTTTCTTCTTCACGGCTCTTGTTTCAGAGGCGGCTCCAGACTTTCTCCTGAGGTGAGCAGATGTGGAGAGAGAGAGAGAGTCGTGTCTCCTCTCAGATTCCATCTGATCCGCTGTAGTCACAACAAACACCCGACAGGAGCAGGAACCCACCGTGGAACAGAGATGTTTATCGCTGCTGTTTCTCCACGTGCGGCCGACACGTCTGCTCCCGTCCTGCCGCCTCCCCCCCCCCCCCCCCCCCCGACCGGCTGCAAGAGAAGATGGCGCCGCGCCGGTGGCCTCAGGTTACAGCAGGGCCTGTTATCTTTTGATTGAGTGGTTTTATTAATGTAAAGGTTATTTTCCCCGGTGGCATGTGCAGATCTGTAGATAAGATGCAGCTCGTGTTCCCTGTGGATGTCAGAGGTTTGTACAGTTTCATTTTGACACAGACTTTCCGTCAGAGCTGAATTTAAAAAGACTTTCACAGTCTGATTCCACGTTTTTTTTTTTACTTAAATGCTGCAGAGAATCTTGAATCCACTGTGGAATTAAATATAAGACTTAAATTAGTGGATAACTTGATCACCACACCTACTAATAAATAAATATCTTTGTGTTTCTGTCTCGATTTCCTTTGATTACCTCGAGATTCGCTAGTCCTGACAACTTCAAACCTGTGTTTTTGTATTGCTGACGATCCCAGGAAGTAAAAATACGTCTGCAAAGTATTTTGGACGAGCGCTGGATGAGACCCGAACCCTAAACCCTCTATAACAAACCTGACACATTTTGATGTGTTAGGAAAAACCCCGACCTCCGCAGCCATCAGTGACGTCCACTTCTCACAACGATGGGACGATTTCACCAGGACGTCAGAATGTGCCACAAATTCTATTTTCTACATTTGGTTTTCAAACGTTTTCCTCCAATCTCTGTGCCCATCGGCTGTTGACTGACAAAGAATCGGCCTCTGGGGGAAACGTGATTTGGTCAAAGTAGAATCAGAAACCAGAAGCTTTCAGCCCTTAAATCTGTCCCTCGCCCACAGATTCCAACACGTTCACATGCAGATCCATTTTTTAGAGATTTCTGTGCTTCCAACACGGTTTTAAACTGCTGGAGTTTTGGAGCCGTCACAGTCTCAAGAGGCCTTTCAATTAGAAATAGCAAAGCCGGCAATTATACTCTCTGAGGCCTTGAAATGAGGATGACAGAAATGAGTGGAAGCGTCTGCAATCTGCATGAATAGCTTCAGGATGAAATATGGTTTGTGGGGAATGAACAGAGGGATGAGTTGACATGTTGTTGTATGAACATGGACGAGAAGATGAAGCTTCACCACAAACAGAAACTCACAGGCGACCAAACAAAGAGTCTGAGTGCAGCTTTGATTTTGAGAATTCTTTAGAGGAAATGTCACGCAGGTTTCTGTCTCTCTTGTCTCTTATCGTAAAATTGTGAGTTGTGAGCTTTGCTGGATTCAAACACCCGACAACAGAACCAACAGAGATCTCAGCCGGTTTCCTTTCAGGCTCGTATTCATGCAAACGGTGAAGACTTGGGTTTGGTCAGAGCTGCACCGAGCCGGCGGTGGAGGAGAGAGAGAGAGAGAGAGAGAGAGAGAGCATCTGCTGCTGGGCCGTATCAGATGGATCTGCACCAGTTAACCCCAGCGTGCTGCCCAGTCTCTCTCTAATGGAGGCTGTCAGATGGCAGCTCTGGCCTCTTGTCAGCACCACCCCCCCCCCGTCCACTGTACATTATTACTGCACCGACTCGGCTGCAGTGAAAATCCCTGATGTCTCCACAGAGATGGGATTCCAGGAGGACAGGCTCATTGTGGTGATTAATGAATCCGTACTATGTGAAAGTTTAGAATTGTTTATGAAGCGTTTTCACATTGCTGAGGGTCAGATTTTCAATTTTTTTTAAACTTACCGAGCACTTACTGTACTTTCTCAGTGTCAGTTTCAGAGTAAACATACAGTCGGAGCACGAACTGTATTTCTGTTCAGTTTCATCCGTTACAACCAACGAGTGAAACTGAAGATGCACGACGTGTCTCTACTTCCTCCCACTCTCCGATCAGGGGGAGGAGTCCACCTGACGAAAAGGTATTAACCTAAAATGACAGAAACTTAAAATATTTAACAAAAATAATAGCAATATGTACTGTGAAGTTTTTGGTTTGGTAGTAATGGTCATAGACCCTGCCTCCTCCAGTTAAGTGGATAGGACATGATAAAGTACAAATAACATTTTTTCCCTAAGGTGTTTTCGATCATAATTCTTTTGATATTGATATTTGCTCAAGGGTTCATGTTTTAATTTGTGATTTGATGCGTCTGTGGAAATAATATTAGGTCACATGACTGAAAACGTCGCAGAATCATTAGATGTGTGAAAATACAAAGAAATGAAACTGTAACGACAAATTGTGGACGATGTTGGTTGAGTTTATATCAACACGTGAAGTAAATTGGTTTAAATGAACACGTGTAAACTGCTGATAGTCATTGAGAGTTTCATCTGTAACCGAAGATGTTGAACAGCCATGAAAGCTTCATCGTAATAAACTCTCACAGCACATTTCTCAGAAAGTTTTATCGTGTTTTGACCCGAGACAACTTCTCCAAACCCCGATGAAACTAACTTGTAACCGTGTTGAGATAAACAAGATGTTTTTTTTCCTCCCTGACAACTTCACTTTCATAAACTTTTCCCTGGACATCGACATTCGACGCGTCCGCTCTCAGAATATCGAGTGAGAGCGCAAACTTTTCAAGACAGTTTCGATATCAGAGTGAGAGCAGAGTTCCACTACAGCCAACTGACAATTTATTTTGAACTTCTTCCTCATAAACACACACACACACAACAACACACACACAGACATACAAACCACGAAACAGACTGTGCAGCTCCACTATAGATAAAATCACTTTTTTCCCCCTCGTTGTGGTGCGGAATCGAGTCAACAGCTCGAGGACGCGGCCGCGACTCGTTCTGCTGTATCCACACTGTGAGTGCCAAGATAAATTTGTTCCCACTGTCACGGGCGGCGCTCGCTGTGAATCTGGCGAACGGTTCTGGCTCAGAAAACACACGATGCATCAACTCACATCTCATAACAACATTACTTGTGGCCTGTGTGTTCAAAACATCCTTAGAGAGAGAGAATACTGTGTCTCATACGGTTACTATACTGGTGTCAAACGGCCTTAAAAAGCAGAAAGCAGCAGAACACAGACGCTGGTTACTTTCTGTTTCCAGTGTTTAAAGATGGACGTGAGAATATAAACATCTCGACCAGGAGCCTTATCCACCGGAACAGGCAGGAAACAGGAGGATATAATTTAGTTTCTCCTGAGGAAGCGTGTAAATGAACGTGACAAGTGTTTTCACACCGAGCACAGACCTGATATATTATATTATATAAGTGTGTTACGTAAATAAATAGCTGCTGCTGCGATGATGTGTTTGTGACAAGGGCTCCACTCCCACACTCGTTTGCCAGCTGAGATGTTTTGGCAGTTATTGCAGCCGATTCAATATTAGCTGTGGGAATTTTTGTGCATCGGCGTCATTCATCCTCTCTCTGGCTCTCGGTGCCTTTCTTTCTCCTCGTGTGTCGCCAGCAGACGTG